>NW_007259245.1:334841-393930 GCF_000164805.1 Carlito syrichta
TTCCACCTCAGCCTTCTGAGTAGCTGGAACTACAGGTGCGCGCTACCACGCCCGGCTAATTTTTTTGATTTATTGTAGAGATGAGGTCTCGCCTGCCCAGGTGGGTCTTGAACCCACGGGCTCAGGTCAGATTGAATTTTACTATCCTGCTTTCAATATTTGCTTTGCCTTAATTTCCTTTTCCATTTAATTTTCTATGGTATTGAATTCAGTGTTTCTCCACCTCGATACTATTAACATTCAGGGCAAGATAATTTTTTCTTGTGAGGGCTGCCCTGTGCTTTGAAGGTGGTTAGCAATATCCCTGACCTCTGCTTACTAGCAGCAGCCTTACCCACCCTTCTCAGTTCTAACAATCAAAAACATCTCCAAGCCGGGCTCGGTGGCTCAGCCTATAATCCCGCGCCTTTGGGAGGCTGAGGTGAGTGGATTGCCTGAGCCCGCGGGTTCGAGACCCGCCTGGGCAGCGAGACCTCATCTCTACAATAAATCAAAAAATCAGCTGGGCATGGTAGCGCGTGCCTGTAATTCCGGCTACTTGGAAGGCTGAGGCGGAAGGATCGCCAGAGCCCAGCAAGTCTAGGCTGCGGTGGCCGGGAGCGGCCACTTCACTACAGTCTGGGCGCCAGAGTGAGACTCCAACTCAAAAAAAACAAAAACAAAAACGTCTCCAGACATTTCTAAATGTCCCCTGAGGAGCAAGATCATTTCTGGTTGAGAACCACTAGATTATATATCTATACCATCAACAAAATATTTTGGTTATAAGGCAATGTATATTTTGAATTAATAATAAAATTTAAAAGTTTTAACCAATGAAAAGAGGTGGGGTGGAGCATTTATAGTTGAACCTAGAAATCTGAGCTGTAACCAGTTGCCCAAGTATCAGTGATCCACTCTGAACCACTACTAGTCTAGTCACCTGATGGTTGACAAGCAGAATTTAGCAGTAGAAGGTGTCTTGTTTTAAAGAGATACGCTTCTGAAGGGGTGAAGGAGAGGGTGTGTGCTGGACAAGGATTCTTTGGGCATGCCCATTCCACTCACAGACAAGGAGGTTGAGCTGGGCTAATCAGTAGCCAGTTGTAGCAGCTCATGGCCATGGTCAGTGGCTTCTCTGTCTGTTACAGTATGGTGCACAATCAGAACATGTGGCCCTGTAGAAATGAAAATGGAGAACTTGAGTAGGTGGTGAATATCATCAAACTGATACAAAAACTAGGTTACTTGGCACCCTAGGGGGTGCATATTGCTTCTACGGATGATTTTAAGGCCGTTTTATGTGCCAGTACAATTGTGTACCCCTAGAGGAACTTGCCTCTGGCCAGAGATGGGTAATGGAAATTTTGTACTTTAAAAGATTTTTGTGAAAGACCATTAAAGTTGTCTATCATCCAAGGAAACCTTTACTAACTAGGCTTTCAAAGTCAAAGCTAAAGAATCATAAGTAGTGCCCAGGCAAACATTTTTTTTTTTTTTTTGAGTTGGAGTCCCACTCTGTCACCCAGACTGGCGTGCAGTGGCCGCTCCCAGTCACCACAGCCTCGACCTGCTGGGCTCCGGCGATCCTTCTGCCTCAGCCTTCCTAATAGCCGAAATTACAGGTGCGCGCTACCACACCCAGCTAATTTTTTGGTTTTGGTTTTGGTTTTTTTTGAGTTGGAGTTTCACTTGGTCGCCCAGACTGGTGGCCGCTCCCGGCCACCGCAGCCTCGCCTGCTGGGCTCCGGCGATCCTTCCATCTCAGCCTTCCGAGTAGCCAGAATTACAGGCGCACGCTACCACGCCCGGCTAATTTTTTGATTTATTGTAGAGATGAGGTCTCGCCAAGTTGCCCAGGCAGGTCTCGAACCCGCGGGCTCAGGCGATCCACTCACCCCAGCCTCCCAAAGGCGTGGGATTACAGGGTGAGCCACTGAGCCCAGCTAAGCAAACATTTTAATGTGTGTGTTCTGTTCTGTCTCATGGTAACATGGATTAATCATGTAAGAATGTTTGTTTTGGTTTCTTTTTTCAAAAAAGAAAACACACTCCAGGTTGAGATTAAATAACTGAGTATTGAGTTTTACACTATTTCAATCAATTGAAATAGTGACATAGAGTCCAGCTTGCTCCTTTGCTTGATGTGATTTTGGTTGGCTTTTGGTTACATTCCTTTGCAATGGAAGCACAATGTAGTTTTTCTTTTGTTATTGCAGAACAGCCGAAATAAAGACATAGAAAAACATGTAAGAAGTAGTTTTCAAGGTCAAGCTATACAACTCAGTTTCTTGTTCTTGATGACCTGGATGTCCAGAACTTACTTACACCTATCTGTAGAGTTGTTTTTATTTTTAATTAAGGATAAGCAAAGAACTTTTAAGAAAACATCAATACATTTCTTTAGTTTCAAATCAGGTTATGTCTTTTGTTGTTTGCTGTTGTTAAAAAAAGGGGGGGGGGATTTTGGAGGTTCTCCAGTGATAAACCTTGATGGGAGCTGTTTCCAGATGTGTATGTCAAGAAAGTTTAGGTTGACAAAGGACTGGCCACTGGCCATGGTAGTCTTGCCAAAATTGTGTTTGGGTTAATTACACAATCTTGCTTATTTTCAGTCTTCCCTACTAGACAGCATTTAGCATTGTTTTGCTAAACTCTATATCCTTAAGCCAAGTACTGTGCTAGGTGCATAATAGAGAATTTTTATTTAGTTGTAGTGAACAATATGCAAAGCTTATCCCCAAAAGGCATAACAATGGTATTCATACCATTGATTCCAGTTCTTTAGAAACTATTTGGTGCCATGTGGCAGTCTGTGTTCTCCTGAAAAAGGACACTGAGATGGACTTGTGTGTGGGTGTGTGGTGAACTTGAGTTCACCATCTGTGAAGAAGACAGAAAGGAGCAGTCATTGAGGTTGCTCCATGTCTGGTTCAAATCGCTGGGCCTCCACGTCCCTGTCTTTGAATGTGGGTCACTATTGGAAGGGAATGACTTTTGGTAAGGCATGAAGAGGCAGGCAGCTGAGTGTATGCTGACAATGCTCCCAGCAGCTGGCACAGTCCCTCCTGGAAGGGGATCTGCCTGTATGTCTCTGCGTCCTCACACACCAACCATTCTGCCAGGTGCTTTCCACCTAGTAGCTCTTATCTTCACTGTAATCCTTAAAATGAGTAAAATTGCCCCCCATTTACATATGCAGAAACAGGTTCAAAAAGGTTAAGTAGTTTGCCAGGTAAACACTGTTAAATCTTTTAATCTGGGTCTGAGTCTAAAGTCTGCAGGCTCTGGATTTCTTTAGGAAATGAATTAACCAGGTACGAAGAGAATAAATTGGGAGTCAGGAGACCGAGGTGTCATCTGGCTCTGTCACTAACTCCAAGTGTGACTTCAGTTGATCAAGTTCCTTAATTTCATGGTACCAAAGTGGCCTTTGAAGCACACAAGTCATTCAAGAACCTTGTTAAAATGCAAATTCTTACCCAGGAGGTCTGGAGTTGGGTCTGAGACTCTGCATTTGTTTATTTATTTTCTCTTTTAATTTTTATTTTGAAATTGTGGAGTACAATTCAGGGTTAGGTATACAAATGTTCATTGTGCAGGTACCCTTATTGATGAGGTGTGCCCCTCCTTCCCCAGGTGGATATCAACAACTGTCAATCCCAGCTACCCACCCACCATCCCCTCCCCGCAGTTTCCCGCTATTTTCAATCCTTTTCCTACAGTAATACGGTAGTTGTTCAAGGTCTGCTTATGAGTGAGGACATGTGATACTCAGCTCTTTGTTTCTGTGAGAGATTACTCAGTATTATAAACTGTAATTCCATCCACATTGCTGTGAAGTTCATGATTTTGTTCTTCTTTATGGCTGCATAATATTCCATTGTATATATGTACCACGTTTTTTTTTTTATCCAGTCCTCTTTTGATGGCCAGCATGGTTGGTTCCATGTTCTTGCTATTGTGAACAATGCTGTGATAAACATACATGTGCAAGTATCTTTTTTATAGAGTGACCTGAGTTCTTCCAGGTATATTCCCAGTAGGGGGATTGTGGGGTCATATGGAAGGTCAATTTTTAGAATAAGCTCTCAGCTGCTGGCAAGCTGAAGTCTCAGAAGACTCTAAAGTCTCCTGTAGCTCTGAAAGTCAGTGAGTCTCAAAAATGTAGGCTCAGCTCTTCCCTGCAGAAATTTCCAACTGATAAACGTAGAAGAAATTAAGGAAATAGAAAATTACCATTAGAACACCCCAGTAATAGTTGATAAGATCTGTGAATGGATGCTAAAATTAGAAGGTGAAAGTTCAAGGAGAAATACAATATTTGCACTGTATTAAAGTGTCTCCCCCCAAATATTTATTGATTATAAAGTAAAAAATAGTCGGACTCTGTGGCTCAGCCTGTAATCCCGCGCCTTTGGGAGGCTGAGGTGAATGGATTGCCTGAGCCTGCAGGTTCGAGACCCGCCTGGGCAGTGAGACCTCATCTCTACAATAAATTAAAAAATCAGCCGGACATGGTAGCGCACACCTGTAGTTCCAGCTACTTGGAAGGCTGAGGCAGAAGGATCGCCGGAGCCCAGCAGGTCGAGGCTGCGGTGGCCGGGAGCGACCACTGCACTCCAGTCTGGGCGACAGAGTGAGACTCCAACTCAACAAATAAATAAATAAAGTAAAAAATAAGTCTAGGGCAGACACCCCCATAACCAAATAATCAAAGTAAATTATCAGCAGTAATAAGACATATGAACATCATGTACCCATGATATGATGCACTGAGAAAGACACATCACTTCTGTGTATTCTTGCCTAGAACACACAGCCTTAATCTAATCATGAGATAATGTCAGACAAACCCAGAATAAGAGGTATTCTACAAAATAACTGACCAAAATTATTTGAAAGTGTCAACAACCTGAAAGACAAGGAAAGACTGAAGGATTGTCACAGATGAGAAGAGAGCAAGGAGACGTGACAGATACAATGTGGGATCTGGGATTGGATCCTGGAACAGAAAAAGGCTGCTAGTAAAATGTGCAAATAAATGCTATAGTTTGTAGTATTGTATCAATACTTAGTTTTGACAAGTGTATCATGATGATGTAAGATTAGATATTAACATATGGGGATACTTGATAGAAGACAAGCTGTGACTGTGTCCTATTTTTGCAACTTTTCTATAAGTCTAAAATTACTTAAAATTTAAAAGTAAAAAGATCTGTAGGAATAGCCTCCAAAACTTTTTTCAGATATATTTTTATGAATAAAAGCAGTCATACAATAAATAGGGTTTATTTAGACTTTGTATATAATGTAACTTGCAAATAATAATAATTTTTGCTTTTAATTTTGTACTATTTCTATTGCTTTTTTCATCAAAAAAACTCAAACTCAAACAATTCTGAGTCATTGCAGTGGTCATAGATATCTTTTGGCGTTGCTGACTCAACAGGTTTTACAGTCAAAAATAATGATGATAACTAACATTTATTAGATTTACTGCATATCAGGCCCTGTGCTGAATTGTTTTAAATGCCTTACCTCTTTAATCTGCCCAATAACCCTATAATTATCACTACTTTATAGATAAAAAAAATATTTAGAGAAGTAAAAGAGTTTACTCAAGTTCACATAGTAAACTTGAAACCAGAATTTGAACCAAGGTTACCTAACTCCCTAAGTTTTTAATTTTACAGTCTATAACACAACTTAATAATATTAACCACTGATTTCAGATAGATTTGTTTTAAGATAGAAGGATACCATCACTGAATCAACATTTTGAAGATGACATCATAAAGACACACACGCACACAAAAAAGCAGAACCAGTCAGTGCTCTGTAATCTTCAACCTAAGACAGGCAAAGCAGTGCGTCCAGAGAAGATAGTGGTCCTGGGCTGAGCCCTGCCATATCCCCTGCTCAGAGCCCTGTAGTGGGGAAGGGATATGGGCTGGGGAGGGGTGGGGCTTATGAAGTACCAACACCCCCCCCCGGCCCCCACACACACACACACACTGCAGCTGTGGCCTAGCTCAGAGGCTCCACTTGGCATATAACAACTAGCTAAGTAAAGTAGCAGGTGGGCCATGCCTGGTTTCTACGTGGGCAAAAACTTCAGCTGACTCCAGGCTCACACAGCAAACAGAAAAAAAAAGGAAAGGAAAAATCAGCCAGTGTCTTTTCCTGACATCTCCTGGCACTTCCTGCTCTGAACATGCAGAGGTGGTCCCACGGTCCCAAGACAGAGGCTGGAGGAGCAAATAAGGGCCAGGGGTAGCAGGGTTAGAAGTCATTTGCACAGAATCCCTAACTCGGTGCAGCTAGCTACAGTTTTTCTCCTCTCAGGGACACTCAGGGAGAATGATAGCATTTATCTCACAGGATTATTTGGCAGTTTACATAAAGGTGCTTAGTAAATCTTGTTCTTGTAAAAATGATTGATTTACACTCTCATTTTATGAATATGAGCAGACAATGAAGAATCTTAAGACATTTGAAGAGAAGCAGCAGGCCAGATGTGTGGGGAAACATAGGGCAAGTTAAGGAAAATGCATAAAACAGAATTAATTTTAAAAGTAAAAGAAACATGGAAATGTACCCCAATGAACAAACTCAAAGAGAGTTAAAAGCGGATAGTATGTAAAAAATGTAGGCTGCTACACAAAAGAAAATTAAAAAGCTGATTGCTGAAAGAGCCTTATCAATATTGACAGCAAATGCTGGTTATAACAACTGCTAAAAATTAGATTAAGGATTTGGTAACTAACTTGAGCCGCCTGTAGTTCTGACTACTTAGAAGGCTGAGGCAGAAGGACCGCTGGAGCCCAGCAGTTCGAGGCTGCAGTAGCCAGGAGCGTGCCACTGCACAGAACATAGTGTGAAAATATAAATAGATAGGAATTCTAAAAGATAAGCGACGAAGAGGATAGATTTAGTGTATCCAACTTATGTTTATTCCCCTCATCCACTCTTGGAGCAGATGGAGAAGGGATAATATTTAAAGCTATATTAAATTAAAAACAACTTACCAGAGCTAAAGAAAGATTCGAGGCTGCTAGTGAAAAGGCCTTCCCAAGTTCGTATAAGATATTGAAAAAGTCACACACATCTACATATCCTAGTAATATGTTTCAATTTCATGGGTAAAGAGAAAAAGTCTATAAATCTCCAAACTAAATACACACATACCAAGATGAAAGAGACCAACTAAAATTGTCATCCAATGGTTCACTGGTCACACAAAATGCCTGATGACAAAGGAGCAATTTGAATGACAAAGGCATAATCAGGACTGTGAACCTGGATTCTTTGTGTAGATAAATTAGTATTTATTCAGCCACAAAAGAAATATTCTTTGAGACATGCAAATACTTAGGAAATAGTCTATTCATGCACTATTTCTGGCAAAAATATTCAAGGAAGTATGCCGCTCACTAAAATCCACCAGAAAGCAAAACTAAAAAAAAAAAGGCAACATAGTACATATGTGAGATAGTTATGTAAGCATTGAAACCAGTAATCTCACAGATAAGTCAACATACATTTTAAATCTATGTATTTTGGAAATTTTAATATATCTATAAACAAAAAAGTTCTAAGATAAGAGGTATAAATTAATGACATCATATTAACAATCTAGAACTAGAGTTCTAACTGGTTTTTTAAAAGATTGTATGGTGGCCTGTCATCCCAGCACTTTGGGAGGCCAAGGCAAGTGAATTGCCTGACCCCCTGGGTTCAAGATGAGCCAGGACAACTTGGCGAGACCTCATCTCTAGAATAAAATAAAAAAATTAGCCAGATGGTAGCACGCACCTGTAGTTCCAGCTACTTGGAAGGCTGAGGGGGAAGGATTGCAGGAGCCCAGCAGGTCGATGCTGGGCTAGCTGTGAGCATGTCACTGCCCTCCAGCCTAGGCAACAGAGTGAAACTCCAATTCAAAAAAAATTGTATGGTGGATAAAAGTAAATATTTAATGTTTGAGAACTTTATATTACTCTTTACTTATAGACTCTTTCATGGATGAGCTCTATCCTATAGGGTTATAATATTAACGTTTCTATTGTTTTTAGTTATCTTCCATTCCTTGATATCACTGTTTCTTCCAAGTTCTTCTTCTCCTTCTCCTTCTCCTTCTAAAGCAGGATTTATTGAGAGGACAGAAAACCTCCCACAGTGGGAGGAAACCCGAGGGGCTTGCCCTGTTCCAAGTTCCTTTACCTTCCTGTTTGTGTTTCTATATTTTCTATTACAAGCATCTTCCAATATCTGGTGATCCTTAGCTTCTTGGTTATATTTAAGAGTAAGATTTGGTTGGGCTCGGTGGCTCAGCCTGTAATCCCAGCACTTTGGGAGGCCGAGGCAAGTGGATTGCCTGAGCCTGTGGGTTCAAGACCCACCCAGGTAACTTGGCAAGACCTTGTCTCTACAGTAAATCAAAAATTAGCCGAGCATGGTAGCATGTGCCTATAGTTCTGGCTACTTGCAAGACTGAGGCGGAAGGATTGCCTAAGCCCAGTTGCGGCGGTCGTGAGTGTGCCACTGCAGTCCAGTCTGGGTGACAGAGTGAGACTCTGACTCAAAAAAAAAAAAAAGAGTAAGATTTAATCTATCAGTTGGTGGGCCTCACTTTATTAGCAAGCCCTCTGTTCCTGGAATGTGTAAGTAGGTGTTTCCCCTTGAGCTGGTCTCCAGATAAGAAGCCTCCAGACTTCTTCCTGTGGATGTGAGCTTGACTATTGGTTCTGGAGAAGGCTGGAGTCAGTGTGGCGGTGAGGCATGATTTAGTAATGCCCCTTACCTCTCTTCTGCACCTGCTTTCTCTTAGTCTGGTACTGCCTTTAAAAAAATTTCTCTAAGAATAAACTTTCTATTTATTGCTGGGGTGGGGAAGATAATGGGAAAGCCAACTTCCCCTATGTACACTTTCTCTTATTTTTGGCTCCTCTCCAGTTCTGGAACTTTGAATGATTCTGTGAGGTAAATTGGCTTGTTACTTGCGGACTTCCCTTTTGGAGAAGCTAATTCTTTGATATTTACTTTAAAACCAAAACAAAAAAACCACATATCTCCACAAAGTTCATTGCTTAAAAATGTATGAATTATCTCTCACCCATTATCATTACTTCTTGTATTATTTTCTTATTCTTATGGCTTTTTTATTTTTTTGGAGACAGCGTCTTACTCTGTCACCTAGGCCGGAGTGCAGTGGTGTGATCCCTGCTCACTGCAGCCTCAACCTCCTGTGCTCAGGCAATCTTTCCACCTCAGCCTTCCAAGTAACTGGAACTACAGGTGCACACCATCATGCCTGGCTAATTTTTTTTTTTTCTTTTTTGTAGAGACGAGGTCTTGCTATGTTTTCAAACTCCTAGGCTCTGGTTGTTTTCAAACTGGTAGGCTCATGCGATTCTCCCACCTCGGCCTCCCAAGTGCTGGGATTACAGGCACGAACCACTGTCCCTGGCAGATTTATGGTTTTTAAAGTCTTCTGCTGTCTTGTCAGCATTGGAAAGAGGGAGCAGACACTGGGTAACACTCCCACAAAAAGTTCCCCCACCAACACCAAAATGAAAGTCTTATTGGCGTTTTGGTTGGAGTTATATTAAATCTACAAATTATTTTGAGGGGGATAAAAAAAGACTTCTTTTTCATATCCAGTCTTCCCATCTGGGAAAATAGATGAGTCTATGTTCAGTTCAAAGTCCTCTCCCTCTCTGCAGCATCTTGCAGTTTTCTTTGTATGGGTCATACAGCTGATCAAGGGACAGTGGGAAGTGGAAAGACTTCTTTTTATTATCTGTAACTTCAGAGAATATGTGTGTAGGTTAGTTACATAGGTATATTTATTGCATGATGGTGAAGTTTAGGCTTCTATTGAACCCATCACCCAAATAGTGAGCATAGTACCAAATAGATAGTTTTTCAGTTCTCACACTCCTCCCTCCCGCCTTGAGGAGTTCTCAATGTCTGTTGCTCCTCTCTTTATGTCTATGTGTACTCAGTGTTTAGCTCCCACTTATGAGTGAGAACACGTAGTATTTGGATTTTTGTTTCTGAGTTAATTTGCTTAGAATAATGGCCTCCAGCTGCATCCATGTTGCAGCAAAGAACATGATACTGTTCTTTTTTATGGTTGCATAGTATTCCATGGGGTACATGGACCACATTTTCTTTTTGCAGTCCACCATTGGTGGGTACCTTGATTGGTTGCAAGTCTTTGCTTTTGTGAGTAGCACTGCAATGATCATACGATTGCAAGTTTCTTTTTGATAGAATGATTTGTGTTCCTGTGGGGCATATACCCAGGAAGGGGACTGCTGGGTCAAGTGGTAATTCTACTTTTAGTTCATTGTAAAATCTCCAAACTGCCTTGCAAAGGGGCCAGACTCATTTACATTCCCACCAGCAATCTATGATCATTGCCTTTTCTCCACAACCTCTCCAATATCTGCTTCTTACTTATTAACAATAGCCATTCTGACTGGTGTGAGATGGCATCTCGTTGATTTGTATTCTTGTGATGATGAGCATTTTTTTGGACATTTCTTGGTCACTTGGGTGTCTTCTTTTGAGAAGTGTCTGTTCATATCCTTTGCCCGTAACTGGAAAGATTTTGAACAGGCTTTGAACAAAGACAGAGGTTTCCAGTCTGCCTATTCGAGAACTGTATGGCGTCTGACAATTTGCCCATTTGTCCTGACCTCATTTTCCTCAGGCCCAATGGGACATTGACATCACTTGTGGAGTTGTGAGAATCCGAAAGGAGTCCGTGTGGAGGACACAGAAAATTATTATTTTTCTTTATTTCTTCATTAGTACAAGGTTCCTTCTGGATACATGCCTACGTATTTTCTGTTTTTGTTGATGAGGTAAATGAGATATTTATTTTTGAGATCTTGATTGTTTTGATAGTTAACTAGAAAAGCAATTTCTGTTTGAAGATGTATCTTTAATCTTGATATATTACCCAAACTTCATGTCAATTCTAATAGCATTTTTTAATCACTTCTTGGGTTCTCAAATAATAAATGCCTGTCTATTTTTTTTATGAGCCTGAAATGCAGTGTTGATTTCCTCTGTGGCAAAATACTTATTTAACATAGTTAAAAACCTTCTCAAGTACTTGTGTGTTTCTGTGTGTGTGTCTAAAATTTTATTAATAATTTCTAATACTTTGGCATTGTGGTCCAAGGTTGTGGTTTATCAAATATATTAATACATTTGAGCATGTTTCTTACAAGGAAAATGCACTTCCTGTTTATAAGGTGAAAGTTTGGTTTATAACTATTAATTTATGCTCATTAATTAAATATCTGAAGATCAGTTTCATTCACTCATTAATTCATTCATTTGCCTGCTTTATCTATCAAAGACAGAATGAATGATGGTAAAATCTTTCTGATTTAATTTGTATTCTTTTCCTCTTGCATTTCTAGGTTAGTGGAAGTTCCTCCCTGTCTCCAGTGAATCATTTTTTCGTTGTAGCACTCAGGGGTTTCCACAAGTATTTCATGTTGCCCTTCTTTTATCTTAGCTGTATTTGTTTGAGGAGGTACACAGTGTACATTAGGAAACGTTAGCATGCATTTGAAATTAAATTTTCACCCCTAGCATATAAAAGAGAATTTCAGAAATCCCTATAGATTTCAGTGCAGGAAGGAGGACTGTTTAAAGTCATGGTGTGGTGTTTCTGTTGAAGAAGTCTCCCTGCTCTTAAAACTTCCACCATTGGTAGGTTCTAAGATGCATTTTTGTGGAGAAATGTTTCTTACATAGTGAAACAAGAATAATGCTCTGTGGAAATGTTGGGGGTTCCCTTTTTTTTCTTTTTAAAATTATTTAGCATTTGATACATACAAGAAGATCTGTAACCTCAGAACTAGAACATTATTAATACTACTGAATCCACCTGGATTCTCCTCTCCAGTTCTGAATTTTGCATTTGGCATGATCTTCTACAAGGGGTAAAATGTACCTCTTGAAGAACAGTCCTTGAGTGACTGGCTAGCTTGTAGCACAACCTTCAAAGTATTAAAATGTTGTACCGTGCTCTACCAAATAAGACAAAATATAGGAAAGTTCTTGGAGATTATGAAATTACACACAAATGTAAATGTCCTTAAGAAGATGCAATATGCTGCTATCAAATTTAACAACTCAAAAAAAAGTCCTTTTTTAAAAAGTAAACAATAAACAGAGAACATACTAAGAAGGGCTAGGATCCATGGCAACTGAAAGTGGGAGAAAAAAAGAAAAACAACCTTGGGGGCAAAAAGGTTTAGAACTTTTCAAAGACTTTTTTTTTTTTTTTTTGATAAAACAGAGTATGAAAAGGAGGAAACAAATCTACATTATAGAAACTGGGTTTATTAAAAATTACTAAATAGTGTTCATGGAGACTTGTATTTTACTTTGGCAAAAGAATTATAAATATATATTATTAAAATGCTTTGTATAGTAAGCCTGTCAATATCAATTTAGAACTTGCTATTTGATAGATTTGTTGAGTATGCACTCCTCTATTTGGTGAGTATTAAATTATTGCTTTGCTCTTGTTTAAGATAATTATCTTATCTCTAAGACAATAAAAGCTTACAGGCATTTATCATGGGATACAATGGACACTGATTTTATGAAATCAACTTGGTAGAAACCCTTGTGCTCACTGGCTTGTTGTGCTTGTGTTGGCCCTGCCAACCTCTTGTACCCAGCACAGCAATCTCACAGGTGTAACAGCGAATTTATGAATGAACATAAAAGGCATATACTTATAAAGTTCTTTTATTCATAGATGAAACGACTTGTACTAGCAAGAAACTACATTTCACTTGTCTCTTGTTCAAGTGTTTAAAACAATAAATCCAAAATGAATCCTGTGACAGCCATACAGAAAGAAAATTAGCAGCTGCCGTTACATACTTAAGAATACTTAATTGGGGAAAATAAATTATACCAATGCTAAACTCTGGTGAAGGATTGATAATGACAACTTTTTAAAGAAATTACTTTTTAAGGAAATTATAAAAGAAACACAAGACAAAAGTCTAATACATGAAAGACTACCATATAAATCAGTCCTTATAATACTTTAGGTTTTGGTGCACATTAAGCCTTAGTCAGCATCATACTCTCAGTGTCTCTCAAGTATTTAAGACAGAACAAATAGATGTTCACTGTATTAAGTGAATGACTTATGGGTGACCCTCTGCCAGTCTTTCTTCTCTCACTTATCTTCATTGGCCATTATTAATCAATTGTGTTTCTATTTTCTTAGTACCTATGGAAAGATGAAACTAATGACTAAATGTAAAATTAATTTGAATTTTTCCACACATACTGAAACAACATTAATAGATATTTCAGTAGTAACACAACTGTGACCTCAAACAGATATATAAAGCTATCTACTTCTATGCTTGGCTCAATTAGTCTTAAAATAGATAAATAGATGTAGTAGACCATCACTAGTGAGTAAATGTATTAATGAGTACTGTTTAATAATGTTATCACTAATCAGATACAATGTGCACAGATAAGGGTAGAGGGTACATATAAAACTCAGACCAGAAACTGTTTGTGCCCCCTAAAACTACCAAAATAAAATAATAATTTTATGATTCATTTCCAAAATCTTTTGTGGCCATCCTTAATATTGTCACCAAATATTTCTGGTTCTCCATCTTCCAGAAATGTGGTAGCACTGCCCTTTCCTGATCCCTGAAGCTAGGTATGGTCATGTGACTTTCACTGGCTAATGGAACATGAGTGGAATTGAGGTGTGTTATCTCTAGGTTGAGGTTTATGAAGCCATTTACCACATTCTCTTACAACACCAAGGTGATGATGAAAGCATGTGTCAAGGTGAAGCTTTCACCAGCAAGGTGAAGCTTTCACCAGCATCTGTTTCTGAAAAGTGGGACCTTATCTACCAACCCAGATTAGACAAGAAAAGAAAAGATTGAGAAAAAAACTTTAATCTATTTGTTACCACAGCATAATTTAACCGATCCTAATACCCAATCCTAAGAAAAGAAAAGATTGAGAAAAAAAACTTTAATCTATTTGTTACCACAGCATAATTTAACCGATCCTAATACCCAATTTTTCACAAACCTGGGTATTGTGCTAGGCATAGTGGAAACCAATACTAATAAAAGATATATCTTTATTTCAAAGGAACTTACATTCAATAGGCAAGGCAGATGTATGAAAAAGTACCACTCAACCTGTAAGTCCAATAAGTTGAGCATTTATAGGACAAATTAAACATTGTGGGAATTGTTGCTCTTGGTATAATGGTTTGAATTAATCCTTAGTAAACTCTAGAGTTTCATAGTCAAAAATTAATTATTTCCAGTAGCATATATCAAACACTCAAAAAAATTTTATTAGCAGATTCATTTCTCTGGCTGTATTATTTGAGACTAAAGTAAGAAAATAAATAGCATGTTTTCAAATTTGATATATTAAATTTTTTTTTAGTAGACCATTAAAATAATAGTTTTGACTGTGACATCAAGACACCAATACAAAAACCTTTATTCTACTCTTAGGGTAATAAATTACTGTATGAAATTATGTGGTGAATTACACTGTTGCAGGGTTTACTTTTATAAGAATAGAATTGACATATACTTTTCAAAATCATTCCCTCATGTTGACAGAATTGTAGAGTACAGATTTTGGCCTTAGACAGTTCTAGTTTGAGTCTTTGCTCTCCCACTGATAAGAAGCACCAGTAACTCATGCATCCTACCTTCAATTTCCTTAACTATAGAGTGGAAGTAATGAAGCTCCTGTCTTTTAAGCTTCTTGTGAGCACTTACTGATACTTCAGGAAGCTCTTTGTGCTAGGTGCTTTATTTGTACTGGTTACTCAAGGAATGTTGATTAAACAGCACTAAATATTATTCATTACATTTTTTTTCATATAGCCACATTGGTTCCAAAAATGTGTTAAGGTAAAAGGGAAGAAGTGTTAACCAATATGGGTGGTTATTATTCATAAACAATAAAAAAAGACATTGGGAAAACATACCAGTGTTCTAATTTTCTCAGATTCTTTCATTCATGAGTTTCTTCAGGTGAATGTATTAAATTTTTTCTTACATGTTTATAGTAGAGCTCTTAGAAAATATAGACAGGCAAAAATTATCAAGTAGCAAGAATATACTCATTTTTTCCAGATCTAGAATACTTTGGTGTATGTTCTGCAAGCATTTTTTCATGCATATGTTTGTATACAAAATAAATATAAAATATATATTTTAAGTGAAAAAGGGATTGTGCATGCTTTTTGCAAATGGAATGTTTCATAAATGCCCTCCATGTGACTATTCTGCACCATCTTTTTCGGTGGCTATGTGTGCTGCACATCTTCTGTACGCCCCTTCAAATGCATCCTTACCCTTTTCATCCTGCCTGTGCCCAGATCACTGACTGATATGGACTGCATCAGTGAGCTACCTTGCCCTTTGGGTTCATCCAGTGGGAAGCACCTGCAGTTCAGAGTGGCAAGGAAAGAGACTCGATGGCTGCCTATCTATGGAGTTCTGGGGTTTACCGAGTCCCCCAGCTGAGACCACAACCCCACCAGGCAGTCATATCCACCCAGCTACCTCTCTTAGGGCCCCAGTTACCGTTCCTTCGAGAAAATGATAACCACACCATTCCTTGTGGTTTACTTATTTTTGTAAATAGTTCAAAATGCTTCCAACTACCCAATTGGAGTGTCTCATCTAGTTCCTCCTGGGACCCTGATTTAAACACCAAGAGAGAGGATCCCAAACTGCAGTGTATACCAGAATCACTTGGAGGGTTTGTTAAAACACAGATTGCTGGGCTATATCTTCCAGAGTTTCTGATTCAGTAGGTCCAGGAAGAGCCAGAAAATGTTCATGTTTAACAGGTTCTACTGATGATGCTAGAGCTGCTGGTCCAGGGACCAGCAGCTTAGAGGACCGCTGCACTAAGAGGTCATTCCATTGCACGAATCTGATCCTTTATTGAAATAATCATTTGTTCCTATAAGTAACTGACATTTATATTTTTTTAGCCAAATCTTTACACATAGGCATACTCATTTCCTTCACAAAAATTCCTAAGTACATGTGTATACACTTGGTTTTTTAAAAAATCTTTATTGCCAAATTGCCTATCAGATAGTTTTTATGGCTTTATAATTTTACTAACATATACAAAAGTCAGTATTTCCCTGTATCTATGTAAATATAGTGCAATATTTTAAAATCATTTATTAAAATCCTTGTCCATTCATAGGTGAGAACAAATGATTGCCTTACTTCAAGTTATTTTAATAACTAGTGAGATGAAATAGTTTTGCATGTAACCTTGCCCTTCTGTACTTACTGATTTGTGGGTGGGAGCTTCATGATCTTTGTCCATTTTTCCATAGGTTTGCTTGTTGCTTGTTTTATCATTCAGGATACCATTTATTTGTAAAGAATATCAACTTTTGTCTTGTATACATGTTTTCGGTATTTCTCCCCAATTTGTTGCTCGCCTTTGGATTTTGTTTATGATTATTTTTCATACAGTGAATTTGCTTTATACTCTTAATGGTTTCTTTTGCTGTGAAAAACTTTTCAGTTTGATAAGATCCCAAAGAAGTGAAAGACCTTTATAATGAGAACTACACAACACTGCTTAAAAAAATCGAAGATGATACAAACAAATGGAAAAACATCACATGCTTATGAATTGGTAGAGTCAACATCAAGATGTCCATTCTACCCAAGGAAACCTACAAATTCAATGCAATCTCTATCAAATTGCTAACATTATTTTTCACAGACCTGAAAAAAGACAATACAGAAATTCGTGTGGAAGCAAAAAAAGAGTACAAATAGCTAAAGCAGTCCTCAGTAAAAGGAACAAAGCTGGAGGTATCACACTTCCAGACTTTAAACGTTATTATAAGGCTATAGTAACCAAGACAGCATGGTACTAGACACATAGACCAATGGAACAGGACAGAGAATCCAGAAACAACACCACAGTCCCTCAAACAACTCATCTTCGACAAAGCTATCAATAACAAACATTTAGAAAGGGAAACCATATTTAGCAAATGATGTTGGGAAAACTGGCTAGCCACATGCAGAAGAACAAAACTGGACCTCTATCTATTGCCATATACAAAAATTAACTCAAAATGAATCAAGGATTTAAATATAAAACTTCAAACTATAAGAACCTTAGAAGAAAACTTAGGGAACACCCTTCTGGACATCAGTGTAGGCAATGAATTCATGACCAAGACTTCAAAGGCAAATGCAGAAAAAACTAAGGTTTTAGTCTTATGCTTAAAAAAAATGAGAGTTATCTTCACCCCCAATACTATGCAACTGTACACCTGGGTTTTCTACTAATATTTTCATATTTACATTACAATGTTTAGACTTTATTTTGATAAGAGAGCTATAATGTTTTCCCTCCATAAATGTCCTGGAACCACTTGTTGAGTAATTTATCTGTTCTCCCTTGGTTTGAAAGTACCGCTTTCATCTGTCAGAAGGGCTTCAGTGCATCAGGGTTTGTTTTGGGAATTTCTTTTTGTTCCATTGATCTGTGGTCCTGTGCCAGAGCTATGCTATTAATTATCATCATTTAAAATACTTTTAATGCATCTCATTCATTTTATTTTCTTCCTCAGCATTTCTTTAACAATTATAATGGCCTACTAATTCCAAATAGATGTTAGTTTGCCTAGTTCCCTCAGAAAGGCCAATAAAATTGTGTCAAATTTCACCTCAAGGACACGCTCTTTTTTTTTTCATGAGTTTAAGCACTTCGGCTGTTTCAGCTCACAGTTCTGTCCCTTTTACCATTGATCTCATTTTTATTTTATTTTCTCACCATATTTAATTTATTTGCCTTGTTTAATTGTTATAACTTATCTATCCATTTCTACAGATTATTTTATTTTCCTGTCAGCTTTCTTGAGGGAATGCAGGCTCTGAATACATGTGTTCCCTGAGCCCTGTGGGTTGAGCAAGGCTGCCTGAAAGTGCCCTTGGGGCCTTTGAAAGCTTAGGACCCAGGAAGGAACCTCTCCTGCCAGATCCAAAGGTGGAGCTGTGTGTAGTCATTGATTGGGAAATGAAGGGTAACAAAAGAATTTGAATTAGTGTCACTTTTTCAAAAGGGCCCTCCTTTGCAGCTGCTCATCAGTTTCCATAATATGGTTTTTGAAATTGCCTTGGAAATTTCTTTCTAATGTTACCAGTACAATTTTTTTTTATTATGCTGTTCAATGATATTCATGTTGGTAATGTTTTTAGACTTGGCCTGAGAATGAAGAGAGCTGGTGGAGGGAAGTAAGATATCCCATAGAAGACTATCTGACCACTGGCCTGCCTCACCCTCTCGAACATGGCCTTATCCCAAGAGCAAATGGATCCTGAGTCTCCAGATCCCTTGTATATGACAGAGTTTGGCTCACAGCACAGGCCTAGTCAGTATCTGTTGAATAAACTAATGTAAGGATTATGTACAGTTGTTAAATCACAACCAGCACCCATGGGCTCGTGATACATTTTCTCTTGTTCTGTCTAAGAAGGATATTTCAGACAAGCTTTCAGGTAATGCAGGCTTGTGAGGTAGTGAACTTTCCATTCTTGAAAGTATTCAAGCTGAAGCTGATAACTGTTGGGGGTGTTGCAGGGGTGATGACTGCTTCTACTATCTTGGAGGGTGAACTTCTTAGGTCCCTGTGACACTAAGACTCTGATTTTGTGATTTTATTCCTCACTCAATAAGTGTATGTTTTCCACTTACATTTTTCCTTTTCATTTTTCGCTTTCCCCAATTCCCTTTATACATTTCTCTACAAGGTGTGTTTGTTGTGTCACCTGTGTACGCTTGCGACCTCCACATTGTGTGATCAGTTTCCTGTAAATTCCTTGAGAAGTGCCAGTGCTTTTCATAGGCTTGCTCCTTTCACTACCCATTTGTCACTTTTGAATATGCAAATGTTAAGACAGCATCTGTCACTTGCTCTGTGATCTCTCTTTTCTCATAACCGATGGAAGGAAAAAAGCGATTTCACATTTATTAAACATCATAAACAATTGGATGTCCGCTTCAGTGAACATCAAGGTTTATCCATTAGGGGGTCAAATCACCCTTGGCTGCTTTTTGTTTCATCATGTTTTATAAGGAATTGAAAAAGAAACGCAAGATGATTTTTAAAACGTATGTTAGTGGATTAGTGTCCAAGGGCTGCCATAACACATTACCACAAACTTGGTGACTTAAAACAATAGAAATTTATTCTCTCAAAGTTCTCGAGGCCAAATTCTGAGATTAAGACTTCATTCAGCAGGGCTGTGCTTCCTCCCAAGGCTCCAGGGTCCAATCAGTGCCTGGCCTCTTCCAGTTTCCGGCAGCTCCCGGAGCCTCTTGGCTGGTGGCTATATCAGTCCAACCTCTGTCTCCATGGACTTCCTCACCCTTCTCTCTATGTCTTTCACAAGGACACTTGTCATTAGATTTAGGACCCACCTGGAAAATCCGGGGTGATCCTATACAAAGTTTCCATATGACTTTAATAGTAACATTCTGACAATAGCAGCTGTAATTTATGGAGCACTTGCCACATGCCAAGCATTGTTCTAACTAGCTTTGCTAGTATCATCTTGTTAATTCTCTCAGCAACTCTATAAAGAGGCAACTATTTTTACTGTTGTTTTATAAGTGAAGAAAACAAGTCTTAACGAAGACAAAGAACTTGCCCAAGGTCACATGAGCAGTGGACAGAAGAATCACATTTGTTACACTCCAAAGGCTGTTTGACTATTAAAGTAATAGCAGAAGCCACCCAGAATCCTTTAACCTGTCCAAGCAAAGGCAAGGGAACTGACCAGGAGTGTGTAGCACAGACAAGCTGAGAAAAGTCCCAAAGCCATCTGCTGTGTTCTGTCTGCATGAAGGACTTCTCCCAACCTCACCCCACAAAAAGCCAGCCAGGTTTCTAGAACCACTTCCCTTCACTGCCAAGTTATTGGAAGAAAATAATGCAAATTCCAATAATTTCATTATTAGTTTTGGGATAGCAAATGTGTTTCATCTTGGAGGATTGTGAACTGAATGTAGAAAGGAAACCATGACTGGATCAGCCCATGTGCACACACACACGCACACACGCACATGCACACACCTCATGTGAGCAGTAACACACAAGCGGTTTGCCAACCACCACCCTTATTCTGTCTGGAACCAGGTTCTACGAAGAGTGGAGAAGTGAAGGCAGGTTCTGCTTCTGTCTGCATTCCTCAACTCACCATGACCAGGCTCCCTGACGTATTTGAAGGTCCGGGCCAATTCCCAGATCAAGAGCCAGTTATCTGGGGAGCTGGCCGTGGGTCACCCACAGGCTCCCCTTCTTGTCACCAGCCAGAACCCAGGATCAATGCCCAGTGACGACGCAGGGAAACAATTGCCCCAGCTCTGATCAGTTGAGTTCCCCCAAATGCCTCTGTTTTGATTCCTCCTACTCTTGTTTGTTCCCTCCCTGCCTACTCCATGTTGCTGCCAGGAATTGTCGCATCTTGAGTCTAACCCTGAGAAAAGGTGGAGATGTTTGGATTTGGTGGAAGAATTCAGACAAGCAGAGAAATGAAGATATTGCAGGTGAAGCAAACAGAGGAAGACAGCTGTAAAGAAGGAAATCACCTGCTCTGGCAAGAAGAAGTAGTTTATTTAGTATGGTTAGTATCTTAGTCTAAGAGAAGAAAGCTGGGCCTTGGGCAGCAGACTGAGAGGTCACATTGTGCTCAGAAGGTAATAGGGAGGCCCTGGCTGGCAGATTTTACACAGAGAGAAGAGGCAGGGCAGATAGCAAAGAGAGCTTGCAGAGGCCCAGTCTTGAGTGGAGGCAGTGAAAACAAAAGGGAAATGGTAAACAAGGGAACCAGAAGAGAGGCTGAGGACCAGGCTGGGGAGAGAAACAGTCAGGGCAACGTGAGAGTTGACCTGAGGCATCTGGTCCATGTGAGTTGAAGACAGGAAGCCAGGGTAGGCAAGAGAAAGGAGGTCTTAGCCATTGGCACTCATTATTTATTATCTATTTTAATGATGTATTCATGTCTCAGTTACTTTCAAAAAATTAAACCAGCTAATAAAAAGCACATGCACAAAAAAAATTGAAGTACATTTAAAAACAGGATTTTGTACCGTTGAGCTAAAGTTGCCAGTGGAGTCTCCTGGTGAAGATGTGGTGGCATGTGGAAATCAAAAGGGAACCCTGTAGTCCTCGGGATTGAGCCTTGAGTGGAGTAACCGCCCAGTGTGTGCCCTGGTTCCTCTCAGTGCACTTCCCCTATGCTTTCAGTGGGATGGCTGGCTAGGTTGCCTGTGCCTCTACCACCCTTCTTTATCTGAACTCCTGAGGGTCAGACCCCTGCAGGCCCAGCATCCTGGCACCGTCCTTGGAGCGCAGTGGGTACACATCAGGGCTGAACTGGACTGGATTTTTCTCCTGTTGTGGAAAGAGAAGTGATGGAAAAAGAGGCTAGGACAGAGCAAGGAGGAGGACAAAGGAGAGCATGGAGTTGTGGGGTCAGAACTCCAGGACTGATGGTGCATTTGGTGGTGAGTCAGTGGAGCGTGTGCAGATTCTTCCAGAATTAGAAAGGAGATGCTGAGCATAGAGCGGCATTTACATTCTGCATTATTTAGAATATTTGTCCTGCACTCTGCAGGTCATTACAACACGAACTCATTTCTCAGGGAGTGTCTTAAGAGTGAAGAGTCATGGTTGAAGACAGGAGGAAGACTCAGCAGTTCCTGAAGTTTCCTTCCTCTGTGAGTCAGGCAACACACCTTCATCGTTATTTGCAACTACTCACTTGCTTCTGAAGCTTTCCACCTTTGGAGAAATGCCATAAATTAGTCTGGCTTGAAATCTGGTCTCAATGTTGAGGGTTTCTCAATCCCTAAATGACTAAAATAATGAAAATAAAGGTATTTTAATTATTCTCTGTCATATATTTCAAGTATGACTCTAGTGCATCGATCAACTGTAAATTTATTGAATGTATGCATTTCTCTTCTTCTTTTTCTTTATTTTTTTAAATACTTGTGTGTCCACAGTTAGAGATTTCCAAAGCACTTGGGCATCCATGCATATCAAATGTCTAATTTTAGAACACCATGTTTTCATTATGTTACAGTATATATATCATGAGGCTAGAACATTAGAAAATAATATAAAAAGAGGCTGGGCTTTTGAGGGTGGGTGTATGAGTATGTGAATAAAGCATCATCTAACAACATCAAAGGTTATTCATGACAGCTCAATCAATTATCCATAAAGGTGGTAGATGCTTATTCTGTGAAGTCCAGGCTACTTTGAGAATATTAGAATGTTTTCATTTTTGCTCTTTTTGCATTTGAAAATGACATGGCTATACTATATGGAGTTTTTTACATTTCTTTGAGGCTTTTTGTTCATAGATAGGCATTGAGAATCAATTCTAGTCATTTAACTTTGGGGGAATAATAGTTTCCTTACCAATCAATCAAGCCAGCAGTTATGAAAACATGCTATGAGCTTCACATTCAGACAAATAAAGTTGAAAATCTATGTCTTGGCCGGGTTCGGTGGCTCAGCCTACAATTCCAGCACTTTGGGAGGCCGAGGCGAGGGTATTGCCAGAGCCCGTGGGTTCAAGATCCACCCAGGCAACTTGGTGAGAACTTGTCTCTACAGTAAATAAATAAAAATTAGCCAGATGTGGTAGAACGCACCTGTAGTTCTGGCTACTTGGAAGGCTGAGGTGGAAGAATTGCCAGAGCCCAGCAGGTCGAGGCTGCGATGGCCGGGAGCAGCCACTGCACTCCAGTCTGTCCAGTCTGGATGACAGAGTGAGACTCCAACTCAAAAAAAAAAAGAAAGAAAGAAAGAAAAGGAAAGGAAAGGAAAGGAAAGGAACGAAAATCTATGTCTCTAGCAGAAATAAAGGACTTTCTCTCTATATCTTATATCCATCAGTCATGCAGGAGATATGAAACCATGCTATGAGCCATTTACATGTGTTGAGATTCTGGGTCCCCATCAAATTTAAAAGACAACTTTCCTTCTAACTCCTTGCCCATATTCATTCATTCATTCAGTGTTCACAAGCTCCCACATGATTCATGCACAGTTAGAGTAACTGAGCCACAGAGATGAATGAGACATGACGAAAAGCCTTACTCTCTGGTGAAGGACATTGACAAGGAATGAGATGACTTTGATATAGTAAATGATAAGCTAGAAGCCTCCCCAGGTCATAATAGGACCTGGTATCTAGAGGAAGCAGCCAACCCAACTACAGAGCAGAGATGGATGAGGAAAGGCTGACTCCTGAGCCAAATCTTATTATTAATATTTGTAGCAAGGGCATTAAAAATAGAAGCTTCCCTTTACCAAAAAGATGCTTTATTTATTTCACATTGCACAGCATACATTATACCTTAGATTACATTTTATATGGTTTAGGGGTTTTTTGTTTTTTTGTTTTTGTTTTCAGTAGGAGTCTCACTCAGTCGCCCAGGCTGGAATGCAGTGGCATTCCACAATAGCCTCTACCTCCTGGGCTCAGGTGATCCTTCCACCTCAGCCTCCTGAGTAGCAGGGACTCCAGGCATGAACCACCACATCTGGTTAATTTGGGGGGAGGTGTTTGTTTGTTGTAGAGACAAGGTCTCCTTATGTTGCCCAAGCTGGTCTTAAACTCCTAGGCTTAATCAATCCTTTCACCTCTGTCTCTCAAAGTGCTAGGATTACAGGTATGAGCCACCATGCCTGACCATATTTTTATAGATTATTATAGCTGATCCATTGCTTGAGAGAAAGTATAATAGGAATCTTTGCCCATTAAAGAATAATAAAAAATTAAGTGAATGCTGCAAGTATTCTGTTCATCAGGTGGAAAAGGTTCATTGAATTAGTGTTCTTAAAGATTAGTGAGAGTTACCAGTACAGGACTGGGGGCAAGGTCAGAAAGGCAGTACAGACACAGGAGCATGGCTGGTCAGGAGTGACAACAGGAGCACCTGGATAGCTCAGCAGCCACCCTCGTATTGGTGGCTCCTAAGTGCCAGGTCCCAGGGGTTCATCCCAGAGGCCATGGACAGTCACTGATGGACACTAGGCAGGCAAGTGGGGAATTTCCAAAAAAATCACACGTGTACCACTATCTGATGGGATGGTGGATTCATTTCACAGGGCTGTCATAACAAATCACCACAAATGTAGTGGCCTACAACAACAGGAATTTTTTCTGTCATAGTTCTGGAAGCCAAAAGTCTCATATCAAGGTGTGGGCAGGACCATACCATACTCTCTCCACAGTCTCTAGAAGAACATCCTTCTTTATCCTCTTTTAGCTCCTCATGGCTTTTGACATTTCTTGGATTTTCCAGTCCCTGTGTCCGTCTTCCCATGACCTCCTTCCTCTGTGTCTCTGCGTTCTCTACTCTTTTATAGAAATTAAAAAGTCATTGTATTTAGAGGCCACCCTAAATCTAGGATGATTTTATCTTGAGATCCTTAATTAATCTCATCTGCAATGATCCTATTTTTAAATAAGGTCACATTCTGAAGTTCCAGGTGGATATGAATTTTGGGGATACTCTATTCAACCTACTACAGATGGGAAAAGATTGGAAGTGGTTCAGAGGATAAGGTCTAGAAGGACCTGGGAGGACATTACAGAGGAACCTACATGGAGATGGAATGAGTGCTTCAGACAGGGTGGGGTGCTGGGGAAGTGTTCAGGAAATGTGTGCTTAGGAAAAATGAAGGAGAAAACAGTAAAAAAGAAAGATGACGGATTGTAGAGTAAAAACCTACCTTCCCGGATCTGTTTTCTGCATATCTAGGTGATTTCAATCATTTAAGTCCTTGTTCAAGTGCCACCTTCTCTCCTGTAATGGCTAACAAGAGTGTTACTAGGATTCTATCATTTAGTTCTTAAACAGTCTTTAGGGGCAGATACTATTAGGATCACACACACACACACACACACGCACACACATACAGACACCCTATTTGAAAAAGCTAAGGCTAGGAAGGTTAGGTTGGAGTAAATGTTGGCGCTAGGATATGTTTCTGAATCCTCACACATCATACTCCCAATCCCCGTCAGTAAAATTATTTCTTCTTTCTTTGAACCTTCAGAGCATGTAGTCAATACTTATCTTTTGGCCCTTGTCAATTTCTAACTAGTTTATTTTTGTAGATAGATTTGTAGACATGCTGTGGTGAGAGGGCCTGGGTCTGTTTCGCTTTTGCATGATGTCTTGACTATCTTGTACCTCACATTACAGAAACATTATGCTCATGAGTGTTCATTGAATCAAGGAATGATATCATTAATTCAGGTCACAATTATATGTCCAGTCTATGTGAGAGACAAACAAGAAAATATACAACCGTTAGACAGTATGTTGTGTGCAGAGACAGAAATGAACACAAGGGAACTTTGGGATGCACTTAAGAGGAACACTTAGCTCTGATGGGTGGGGAAGAGAGTGATCAGAAAACTTTGAGTTCCTGGGTATGGGGCCTGAGCTGCCCTGAGGGGATGGTAGGAGTGGCTGAAGGAACATTCCAGGCAGAGGAGGATGGGCAAGCCGTATTGTTGGAGCACTGAATATGGTTCAGGATAGTTGGAGAAGAAAGAGGTAGCCAGAGACAAGCCTGGGCAGGCGGGCAGACCCAAAGCCATCAGAACCTTTTCTTTCAGGTAGGGAAATTGACCTTTAGCCACAAGAAACAAGTGAAAGACTTCAAAGAGTTGGAAAGTAAAAGAATTCAGCTCAAGTTCTGGAGCAAGTCTTCATGGTGGAAGACGGATTAGGGACAAGGCTGCAAGTGGAAGGGTGAGTCAAGAGGTAACTGTGAATCTGGGAGGAAAACATGGGCCGTGAGAAGTGAGGGGTGAAAACCAGGCGTGGAAGGGAGAGAAGTGGTGGCCATTAGAAGGCAGGATCAAAATTTCTTGGTGACAGATGTGGGCATGGAGTTAGAGAGGAGTCGAGATGACTTATGACACCCACCCCTGGAGAGCAACTTTTATCAAGGGTACTTGGTGAGTCCGCAGCTTGGGTGGAGAAACCTGAGGGGTGGCTGGTTCTTGAGGTTCTACATCCTGGCACTCCTCCCCTGTGCCCCATGCATCGTGGTAGCAGTGGGACTAGCAGGAGGCCTCTGTTCTGAGGGATTAAAGGGAGCCATAAAAATCGCCAAGTTGGGAAGACTCTAAACAAAACAACAAAAGCAGTACATGTCTTTAGAGAAAGCGCATGACAAATTTGACTTCATCAGTATTGAAAATTTGTGTATGAAAGAGGACAACACATAAAATACAAGTGAGGAGAAGAAACTACTTGCAAAACCTGTGCATATAATGGTTAAAATATGTATGACTTAATCCACAGGGATAAGGAACACATCCATGCATAGGTACAAATGAGTGAAGGAAGTGGACAGGCAGTTCGCAGAGGAAATAAAATTGTCAGTAAATATATAAAAAGATAGCATCACTGTAATCAGTAATATGCAAGTTTAAACAACAAGAAGATATGATTGTGCTCCCACCATATGGGTGAAGTATGACATTTAAAGGGGAAGGGAAATATGTCTTTGTTCACTGCAGAAAGATACACACCAGACAGATAATAAACTGAAATGGTTACCTGTAAGAACTGGGGCAGAGAGGGTTGCTAGGAAGACTTGACTTTTATCTGTCATGTTTAAATTGTTTTACCAGCAGGACGTGTTCATGCATTACTTGTCCATTTAAAAGTAATAGGGAAAGTCATCTTATGCTCCCCACTTGTTTTACATTATTGAGTAATGACCAGGAGTCCTGTAACTACACATTGTTATTCCCATGGCTGAAAGAGAGGCCCTCCATTCCCTGCTCTGTCATCTTTCCATCATTTTGATGATGAGTGAGATGAGATCTGGAAGTTAAGGAAATACTAATTTGAAGGGAAAATACAGAGCCTGGACCAGTGTTTCTCATGGGGCAGTCCTGCTGTTTGGGGCTGGGTAATTCTCTGTGATGGGGGCTGTCCCGTGTGTGGCAGGGTGTGCAGCAGCATCCCTGGTCTCTGCCTACTAGATGCCGGTAGCAACCCTTCCATCTCCTCCCCCGTCGCCAAGCTATAACAACAAAAAATGTCTCCAGACACTGCCAGATACCACCTGGAAGATACTCCTTTTCTTCCACTGAGAACCCTGGCCTAAGGAAAGCCCAGAAAAACAACTTAAACATACCAACTGAGCCCAATTCCCCCTCTGTGGGATTTAACAAAATGGGCTTAATTATTATATGCTAGTACTTTGCTCTTGCCTAAAATGATGAATGCCTTGACAAAAATCACATATTATTACATTTTCTTATCATTGCATCTTAGATACACCCTTACTTCACTCTTCATGATGTTTACTCCCCAACCCCAGGTAGGGGCAACTCCTACCTATGAGGCTCCATCAATCTTGACCCCCTAGAGTAGCTCAGAGCCATGAGAATAGAGAGGATAAGAGGTGATTTTGTCGGCTGCCATTATCTTTATCATCAGAACCACCAGACAGACTATTTAGTGGACACACTGGGCATCCAGTCCTATATGTGTTAGAATTCTTGGTTATAACAGAAACCCCACAAACTAAGCATAAGCCAAAAGAAGGAGTTAGTCACTCTATGGTTACAGCCTTTGAACAAACCCTGAAGGGTGAACACAGAGTGCCTGGAAACCAAAGTGGAAGGGGTAGCAGGGGCTGCATTTTAAAGGCCCTTGTCAACGGTGTTAAAGAATGCATACAGTTTGTTCAAAGAGCAAGCTAAGGATGTTGAAGCCACAATATCCAGGTCTGGAGGGTGGACTGGGGAGTGAGAGTGGACTTAGGAAGCATCTGTTAAGTGGGTGCCAATAGTCCAGTGAGAGATGAATGTGGCCCAGCTGACAGTATAACAGAGCAAGTGCAAGGAAATCAGCTGGAAATAAGGTGGAGCAGTGTGTGTGGAGACCAAGTGTCCTTTTGCAAACAGTGAGGACAAGAAAAAATGTTTGTGCAGAAGGTTAAGCAACTAGGGAAAATATTAATGAAGGTTTTGCCCTTGAACTTAGAAAAAGGGACACCATTGTGAATCAGTTACATTTCACTTCCTTACAAAAGCTCAATGGGAGCACACTGTGGTTGGCTAGTGTGTGCTATTTGATTCATCTTCTTCTCAAATTACAAGTTTGAGCTTAGAAACAATAAAATGACTGACTTTCTTGTGTGGGATGAAGATTATGACTCTAAAATCAAGGTGCTCCAAAACTATTCTGAGTGATGGGAAATGCAATTCCAATAAGTGTTGAGCTGTTTAAAGTCACTAGTTAAACACGTACACACATGTGTACACGACACACACACACACACACAGACACACACACACACACAGTCTTGGATGGTGAAGTTCTGGTGTGGTTGTTTTTTAAAAAAAAAATCTAATTTTTTACAGCGTATTTCCCATCCCACCAGTCTGGCATTTCTTTAAGTCTTGCTCAAAGTTTGAATGAGCATTTAAGATCTCAGGCATCACACTTTGGGTAAGCCCACTGTGTGCTTATTCAAACCCACAAAGAGGGAGAGGAGGACTCTTATGAGCTCCATGTGGGCAAACTAGTAGGAAAAGAGTCTCATAAAAAATAATTCAGTACAATGGGCTAGAGAGCTCAATGGCGAAAATACTAAGAGTGGTAGAGTGGTTTTTTGTTTTGTTTTTTACCTATAATAAACATAAATAATACTCGACAACAGTAAAAATCTTACGTCTGCTTGAACATTCAATTTATCAGAACTAGATGGGATCACTCAGATGTGTGAGGCACAATGGAAAGAAAAAAGAGGGGATTTGAGCTCATATTCTAAAAAAAACAAAAAAAAAACTGCAAGCCAGAGATTTTTTGAAGAATTGTGTGTAAATGATTTACTATCAGACTTGAAAGTGTTCAACACAGAATCTTCCTCAAAGGATTGGGAATTCTTATCCCTTCTCCCTGTTGCCGGCTACATTGCAGGAAATCTTTTGCACTAAGATGTCACTTGTAGATAATAAAAGTAAAAATGTTTTTTGGGTCTTTCATCTGACAGCTTTGGGATTAGTTTAATGTTACTTGTGTGCTGTGATCTTTAAGTTCTGATGCATTGAATCGTCAAGCAGATGCAAGATTTTTACAGTTACTGAGTGCTATTTATGTTTACTATAAGTAAATAAATAAATAAATAAATAAACTCTACCACTCTTAGTATTTTCACCACCGGGCTCTAGAGATTTCCAAGATGTTTTGGTTTTTTCATAAATTACTTCATATATGCGTGTGTTTATACATCAAACACATATATACACACAGGCAGAGCTAAATTACACTGTGATTACTAATTAAACTATTACCATGTGCAACAAATATAACATTACTTAATGTTTAATATCAATTTTGTAAAGATGCTTTAAGCATGAGGAAAATAAACATTCAAAAGAGACATGAGGCGACCAGGGCTTAGCCCTTTCTGGCTTGTCTCCCTTCCCAAGAACTCAGAATTCTCTTAATTGGCACAGATCCCTATAGGGAACAAATGTGACAGAAGTCTGCCCTAATTTTAAGAGGCTCCCAGGAATACCTGGTATTGGGAAATACTCTTATTTTCTTAATAGCATAATAGTAATCCTTAGACACAGTGTGAAGTACTCAGCGTGAAAAGGGACCCCTTTAAACTCAGAATGGAACAAATAAGCAACCGGAAGAACACAAGCAATTAGACCATTTCCCTTTTAACCTGGGTTGATTAGTTTGCCCTTGTCTAATCCTTGACTGGGCCTCTAAGGGCCCACTGTTCATGGTTCCTAACAAAAAGCAGTGGTTTCACCTTGCATTTGACAGAGGTCTCCAAGTTCAGACACCCCCCCTTCTTACAGCTGATGGGGCTGGGATTCTCTATTTAATGTATTCTGGTTCTACTATTTTGGTTCAGACTAAAACTTTGTCTGAAAATGAGAAAAAAATAAACAAAAATGTCAAACCCAAGCTTGCAGATACAGGAGACCACCACAAGATCTTTCCAATGACAACTGGTCTACCTGCAAATTGCTCTCTGGTCTGTAGCAAGGGAGGCATTGATCAGAGACACCTCATCTGGTGAAGAGGAATCTGGGGAGTCAAGGAGAAGACCCAAAGGACTCATTCCCAGGGAATGGGATGGGATGGAGGATGCAGAGACCGAGGAACCTTTAGTTCTGGCATTACGTCAATATGATCTCCTCTTAGCCCTATGTGAAGGAAAACTAAAGAGAGGCAGAGGAAGATTAAAGGGTCGTTTTTCATAGTTGAACAGAAGAGAAAGGTTTTGCTCTCTGGTTTCTGGAAAGAAACGGTTGGTTTACTTAAGGGCAATCAAATGCAAAGTTTCAAAATGGGTTGTTTCTCTCTGGGCACCTAATGACCATATCGTACTTCCAGTGGGTGTCCACTCCTCATCATGAGTTAGGAAAATAATTTGATTAAATAAAGTCATCTAGGGGTGACTATATAACAACCACCACTGAGACGCATGTTATTTTATTTATTTATTTTTAATCCAATTATATTTTATTTTTCAATCTTTGAAACCATTTAGAATGAGTACAATTGAGATTGTGACAGAATTTTAAAGGATGGAAATTCAACTCAGAGCAGAAAAAACCTGAAAAGGAAAGAACAAAAGAAAAATTTTCAAAAAGAGAATCTATAACTAGAAATAGTAAAATTGAGTAAACTTCATTTGGCAGGAATCAAACAAAATTAGTGATTATTGCATTGCAAATTCTTGATGTAAAGAAGACAATTATTTTTAAAGATGTGGGTGTACAATTCGAGATTAGGTATACAACTGGTCATCGTACAGGTAAAGTTGGGGCCTCCCTTTGGTCCCCACTTTGCCTGGTTTTAGACCAGGTACCCTTATTAATGTTATGTGCCCCCTCCCCCACCACTCCCCTGGCAGTTTCCAGCTACTGCCAATTCTTTTCTTAGTGGATTATAGTGAATGTTCAGGGTCCGCTTATGAGTGAGAACATGTGATACTCAGTTCTTTGTTTCTGTGATAAATCACTGAGTATTGTAGACTCTCAATTCATCCAAGTTGCTGCAAAGTTCATAATTTTGTTCTTCTTTATGGTTGCATAATATTCCATCATTCATATGTACCACCTTTTTTTGATCCAGGTGCTTTTCGATGGACAGCTCCATTGGTTCCATGTTTTTGCTATTGTAAATAGTGCTACAATAAACATGCATGGGCAGGTATCTTTTTGGTGGTGTGATTTAAGTTCCTCCGGGTATATTCTCAGAGGAGAATTGCTGGGTCATATGGAAGGTCAATTTCTAGTTCTTTTAGGAATTGCCACACCATTTTCCAAAGAGGTTGCACTAGTTTGCATTCCCACCAGCAGTGTAGAAGAGTTCCCTTTTCTCCACGTCCTCCCCAATGGCTGTTGTTTTTGTTGTGTTAATGATGACCTTTCTTACTGGAGTTAGGTGGTATCTCAATGTGGTTTTGATTTGCAATTCTCTGGTGATTAGTGAGGCTGAGTATTCTTTCATGTGTCTGTTGGCTGTTCATGTCTTCTTTTGAGAGTGTTTATTCATGTCTTTTGACCACTTTTTAGTGGGGCTGTTTGTAGTTTTTTTTTCCTTTCGGCACATTTGAGTTTCCTGTAGATCCTGGATGTTAGGTCTTTGTCAGATAAGCAGTTGGCAAATATTTTTTCCCATTCTGTTTTTTTCTTTTTTTTTTTTTTTTGAGTTGGAGTCTCACTCTGTCTCCCAGACTGGAGTGCAGTGGCCGCTTCCAGCCACCGCAGCCTCGCCTGCTGGGCTCCGGCGCTCCTTCCGCCTCAGCCTTCCAAGTAGCCGGAATTACAGGCATGCGCTACCACGCCCGGCTGATTTTTTGATTTACTGTAGAGATGAGGTCTCGTCAAGTTGCCCAGGCGGATCTCGAACCCGCGGGCTCAGGCAATCCACTCACCTCAGCCTCCCAAATGCACGGGATTACAGGCTGAGCCACCGAGCCTGTTCTGTGGGTCTGTTCCCTGGTTTTCTTGATGGTTTCTTTTGGTTTGCAGAAGCTTTTCACTTTGATGAGGTCCCGGGGTTTTCATCAGGAATAGTTAGCCTATTCCAATTTCCATATGGGGTATCTCCTGCATTTTCTAAAATTCTTAAAGTTAGTGTTTTAGGTCTTTAATCCATTTGGAGTAGATTTTTGTGTATGGTGATAGGTGGGGGTCCTATTTTATTCTTCTGCACGGGATCATCCAGTTTTCCCAACACCATTTGCTGAATAGGTCACCCTCTCCCTAGTAGTTGTTGTTGGAGGCTTTGTCGACAATGAATTGGTTGAGAAATTGAGGTTTTGCTTCCGGAATCTCTATCCTGTTCCATTGGTCTATATGCCTGTTCTTTTGCCAGTACAAGACTGTTTTGCTTATTGTAGTTTTATAATAAAGTTTAAAGCCTGAAAGTATGATACCTCCCACTTTGTTTCTTTTACTAAGGATTGTTTTGGCTATTTGTGGTCATTTATGTTTCCATATGAATTTCTGTATTGTTCTTTCCAGGTCTGAGAAGAATGATATTGATAATTTAATGGGTATAGCGTTGAATCTCGGTCCTGGTAGATTGCCTTTGGTAGGATGGACATCTTAACAATGTTGATTCTTCCAATCCACGAGCAGGGAATATTTCTCCATTTGTTTATATCTCTTTGACTTCTTTGAGCAGTGTTTTGTAGTTTTCGTTGTAAGGATCTTTCACTTCTCTGATTAGGAAGATGCCAAGGTAGTTCATTTTTTTGTGGCTATTGTGAATGGAACTGTGCTTTTTATTTGGTTCTCTGCCTGTTTGTTGTTGGTGTATAAGAATGTGACTGTCTTTTATACATTTATTTTGTACCATGAGACTTTGCCAAAGTCCTTTATCAGTGCAAGGAGATTTTGGACAGATTCTCTTGGATTTTTGAGTTATAGGATTATATTGCCAAGAAAGAGGGATAACTTGACTTCTTCTTTTCCTAGTTGGATACTCCTGATTTCTTTCTCTTGACTGATTTCTCTAACCAGGACTTCCAACACTATGTTGAAGAGGAGGGATGAGAGTAGGCAGCCTTGCCTTGTGCTGATTTTCAGGGGAAATGCTTTCAGTTTCTGTTCATTTAGAATTATGTTGGCTGAGGATGTATCATAGATGGCTCTTACTATTTTGAGCTATGTTCCCTCTATGCCTAGGTGTTTGAGGGTTTTTATCAAGAAGGGATGCTGGATTTATGAAAAACTTTTTCTGTACCTAATGATATAATCATGTAGTTCATGTTTCTACATCTGTTAATGTATTTAATTACTTTTATGGTCTTGTGGATGTTGAACCAGCCCTGCATCCTAGGGATGAAGTCTACTTGGTTCTGGTAGATGATTTTTGAGATATGTTGTTGGATCCGATTTACTAGAATCTTGTTGAGAATTTCTGTATCTGTTGTCATCAGGGATATTGGCCTGTAGTTCTCTTTCTTCATTGGATCTTTACCTGGTTTGGGTATTAGTGTGATGTTAGCTTCATAAAATAATTTGAGGAGAGTTCTGTCTTTCTCAATCGCCTGGAATACTTTCAATAGGATTGGTATCATCTCCTCCCTATATGTTTTGGAGAATTCTGCTGAAAATCCATCTGGTCCAGGGATTTTTTTGGTAGGTAGTTTTCTTATGACAGAGTCAATTTTCTGGGTTGTTAATGGTATATTTAGGATCTCAATTTTTTTCTTGTTTCAACCTTAGGAGGTAGTGTGATGTTAGAAAGTCCTCCATTTCATTTAGGTTATCGAGTTTGTTTCACTACAGGTGTGCATAGTAATCTCTGATTATCATTTGAATTTCTTCAAGGTCAGTTGTGACTTGATTTTTTGAATTTCTGATTGTTTATTTGGACTTTTTCTCTCTTTTTCTTGGTCATTCTGGCTAGGGGGTCTATCAATCTTGTTTATCCTTTCAAAGAATCAGCTTTTTGTTTCATTGATTTTTTTTAATGGTATTTTTTTCTTCTATGTCCTGTATTTCAGCTTTTATTTTGGTGATCTGGATTCTTCTACCGAGGTTAGGGTTTCAGTGGTTTTGCCTTTCTTGCTCCCTTAGGTGATCTGTTAGGCTCTCAACTTGTACTCTTTTAATTTTCTTGATGTGTGTTTGTAGAGTTATAAATTTTCCTCTTAGTACTGTTTTCATGGCATCACAGAGGTTTTGGTAAGATTTTTTTTGTTTTCATTTGTTTCCAGGAATCTTTTAATTTCTGTTTTGATTTCTGTATGGACTCAGGAGTTGTTCAGCATCATGCTGTTTAGTGTCCTTATCTTTGTGGCTTTGGGGGGAATTTTGTTGGTGGTGATATTTAGTTTTATTCCACTGTGGTCTGAGAAGGTCCGTGGCAGTATTTCAGTCTTCTTTATGCTTTATTTATGGCTGAGGATGTGATCAATCTTGGAGTACATTCCATGTGGCTATGAGTAGAATGTATATTCTGTGGTTGTTGTGTGGAATGTTTTGTAGGTGTCTAATAAGTCCATTTGGTCAAGCGTCAAGTTGAGGTTCCAGATCTCTTTGTCGATTTTTTACCTTGATGACTTACCTAAGGTTGTTGGGGTATTTAAGTCCCCAGTTATGATAGTGTTAGAGACAATCTCTTTTTTTAGTTTACTTAGTAGCTGCTTTTTAAAAGCTGGTACACCTCTGTTGGGTGCATATATGTTTAGGATGGATATTTCTTGTTAATGGATTGAACCTTTCATCATTATGGAGTGTACTTTTGCATTTTTTTAAATCTTTGATAGCTTAAAGGTGGTTTTGTCCAACATTAAGATTGTGATCCATTCACTTTTTGTGATCCATTCACCTGAAAATTTGTTTTCCAATCTCTAACTTTGCATCTGTGGGCATCCTTTTTGTGAGATGAGTTTCCTGGAGGCAGCAAATTACTGGGTCATGTGTTTTATCCAGTTAGCCATACTATGTCTTTTCAGTGGTGCATTTAGTCCATCCACATTCAGGCTAATTATTGAAACCCTTGACCAGGGCTCCGTGTTTCTTCAACTATGAAATAGGGCTCAGGGTGGGACATTGTGCTGTCTCTACAGTTTTGAGCACTTACTAGGATGCTGAGGAACTGCAAGGATTCTGAACCTGTTGGCAGGTCATAATGTTTGCTATCTGGCGAATGGGCCACCTGAGACTCACTCTTCGTCTCTGCACAATATGACCTTACAGTGGGTATGCTTGCATAACCCCTGAGTCCCAGACAGGGTATAAGGGGGAATGAGAGAAAAAAAGAGAAAGGAGGAGAAAGAGAGAAAAGAAAAATAGACAAAGGAAAAAAAACATTAAAAAAAGAAAGTATAAAGAGAAGTAGAAGAAGAAAAAAAAAACAACCAACAGACAAGCAACCAAATGAGATAAACAAACAAGGCAATACTACCCTCACCACCACCACCACCCCCACCTCCAGAAAAAAAGAAAACAAAGAAAAAAGCTATTAAAGAGTTCTCAGCTTTTGTATGTCTCTTTGAGACGGCAGATGGGGGGTCTTCCTCTTGTGACAGGTTCTGCAACTGGAGGGCTGTGACTGCAGGTTCCTTATTGGCTGTTAGAACTTACTCTTGCAGGCGTGAACCAAGAACTGCTTCTCTTAGATCACGGCAAGGGGAGTGGCATCAGAGGGGAGGGGTTTCCGACTTCTAAATCTATCTCCCTGTTCACCCCATGGGGTTGGGGGAAGACAGCAAAGTGCCCCCAGCTGATCTGCTAATGTTCAGTACTCTCCGTGTGTGCTTATCAAGATGTTGCCCACTTGAATCACAGGCCTTGTGATGACACAGGGTCCCAGGTCCCTTTAGAACTCATTGCCCGTCATCTGCTGTGAGCTGGGGTGGGGTTCTTCGGTTGCAGTTGCAGTTGCAGATTGCTAATGCTTCAGTTGGGGAATGGGGTGCCTGGGTCTCTTTGGCTGGGACTCCCGACGGTATATTTTTCTGGGAATTTTTTTGCAGTTCCCACTGCCAGTGCCCGCTCTGGCACCGAAGGCTACTGTGGCAGGGGGCACTGGCAGCGGGTGATCCTTGCCATTTTATTCCCTTTTGTCCCTTCAGGTAGTGCTACAGAGATGGTGCCTACCTCTGGGCCATAGAGCACCCTGGGGCCCTAGCAGTTGCACAGGGCAGCCGCTTAAACAGGAGGGCCCAGGCCACTCGCTCCCACATCTCCACTCCACCAGACATTCGCACACCCATTTACCGACAACCCACCACGAACACTCGTCTCTGTACCCTCTCATTGATGTGGAGACTCATGCACTCTGACAGCCTCCACTGCCATCTTGGAATCGTCTGAGGCCTATTTTTTTTTTTTTTTTTTTGAGTTGGAGTCTCACTCTGTCGCCCAGACTGGAGTGCAGTGGCCGCTCCCGGCCAGCGCAGCCTCACCTGCTGGGCTCCGGCGATCCTTCCGCGTCAGCCTTCCAAGTAATAGCTGGAACTACAGGCGGGCGCTGCGAAACCCAGCTCATTTTTGATTTGTTGTAGAGATGAGGTCTCGCCAAGTTGCCCAGGTGGGTCTCGAACCTGCGGGCTCAGGCAATCCACTCACCTCAGCCTCCCAAAGGCACGGGATCACAGGCTGAGCCACCGAGCCCGGCCGAGGCCTGTTATTTTAAATGACTCTTGACAGGTGGAATTTCAGATAGCTTGAGAAGATGTCATAAATATCCTACTGTATAGAGAAGGGATTTGTCCCCTAGTGCCTAATAAAGCTTCGGTTTCTGAATTATCATCACTGCTGCTGAAGGTTCCATGGAGATATTTTATGAGGGAGGCTGGACTCTTATCAGCCTGGGTTTTCAGGGTCACGTGTAGTATGTCTTAGAGCCATCCCATTTCCCCAGCCAATTTTCCAGATGATGTTTCTTTCTTAGCTTCTGCGGCTATTCTACTCTACGATCCAAATTTGTGTCTTGTTTTGCTTGCTATGAATGTAATTCAGAGGTAACCCTAGTTCCTTCTCTGCTTCCTTGATCTTCTCCTAGTGTCCGGCCAGACCAAGAAATAACTCTCTGGCCCTGCCCTGAACCAAGCTCCTTGTCTCCTGGGTGCTAGAATGAGTTTAGAGGAGCTCCCCAGCCACTATATCAAACCCTCTACAAGTCACTATTTCTTTTCTTTACACTCAATCTTAATAGCTTTTTGTTTTTGTTAATGCAAAAAGCTTTCAACACATAATAAACAACAACAGCAAAAAGCACCTCTACAGAATTTTGTTTCCTTTTTGAAAGATGCACAAAATTTTTACTTCAGCAAACTCATTGACACATTGGAGAACATTACCACACTGTCTCTTTTTGTCTGTGGATAGTAAGCAAAGAGGGATGATTTAAAACAGTTGACACTGTGTCCCTAACAATAACTCAAACAGAATATCCTTAACAGCCTCCATTTTATTCTATTTACATTTTTATTATACAATATTTGATAAAAAAGAATAAGTGTTTTAGGTATATGTAAGTGCAAGTCATGTTAATAAAACAAGCCATCTCTCAACAATTAGAACAGCTAAAAGTACCTCTGTGCCCCCTAGTCTCACCCTTTTGTCCCCCTGATCTCCTGATATCATTTTCCCAAAATTTTATAATTTATTTTTTTGTTGTTTTAGTTGAGGTTTCTGGAATTTTTGTGACTTTTGGTGTACAACTGTGTATATTATATATATAATATTTATATATATATTAGATATATATATTATATATATGTATAAATACACTGTGGAATGGCTAAATCAAGCTAATTAACATATTTATTACCTCACAAATTTATCATATTTTTGTCATGAGACCATCCAAAATCTACTGTTAGCAATTTGTGAGTGAATAGTACATTGTAATTAAACTGTAGTCACGATGTTGTATAATAGCTCTCAGGAACTGTTCCTCCTAATTGGCATCTTGTATTCTTTGGCCAACATCTTCCCAGTCCCTTCTTGTGAAAATTTTCAAACATAAAGGAAAGTTAAAAGAATTTTATTGTGAACATTGTCATTATTTTTAAGGTAAAATTTATTTTAGGCATTTTAAAGACTGGATTTCAGTAACACTATACTCAGTAACACGAATGCTGGTTGATTCCTCTACAAGTGGGTAGTTACAAGTTTCCTTCATGGTGCAGGTTGTGAGTTTTCAGATCAAAAGCTCTTTATAAGTACTACAAATAACTGCCAAAAATGCAACTGATTCGAAGGCAAACAGAGTAAATCTAATCTTTGCTGAACCTCATCTGTGGATGCAAGATGAAATATTGGGAAAAGCATGTAGGCTCTGTGTCACAAGAAGCCATGGGCATGCTGGGCTGGCATTTCACTCTGTCCCTCCACAAACTGCTCCCTTGGATAAATACGTGCTTTTACAGCTGGTTTTGGTTGTTCTAGTCACTTTTTCCTTCTCACAGGTCTATCTTATTTTAACACTCTCTCAATTCTGCTACCTTTTCATTATCTAGTTACGCCTAAAGTCTTATTTCTCCCCTGCCTACCAGCGTGCAACCCCTCTTCATGTTCATATGCCTAATAGCTCACTCACATCTGGGTGACCTTTGGGATAATCCCTCTCAATGAGCCACATAGTCTTTTCTCAGCACAACATCTACTCATTTTGCAAGTACTATTTGAGGAGGAAAAACAGATGACCCTAATGAAGTAGACAGTATTTGCAGATAGAGTGATAAATATGGGCAGTTACTGGTAAATGATGGTAGACATTTGCATCCCTGGATTCAATTCTGGACTTCATTACTGTGTGCAAAGTACTTTGTGAGTAAACTGTAGAAGAAGTTCCCAGTGTCTCCTTTTGTCCTGCCATATTTTTTCAGACAGGAGAAAGAGACAGGCTGCAGTGAGAAGAATTATACAACGCGACTGTAGTGAGGGGTCTTGAAGCAGTCCTGATTTTGTATTTTGGGGTGATTTTCAGGACACATCTGTGTCTTAGTCTGTTTTCTGTTACTATAACTAAACACCTAAAGCAGAGCAATTTATAAGGAAAGGTTTACCGTTCTGGAGGCTGGGAAGTCCATGGTTGAGAGATGGCATCTGGGGAGGGCCTTCTTGATGGCGTGGACTCTCTGCAGAGTCCTGAGGAAGCACAGGGTTTCCCATGGCAAGGATGTTCATGAGAGAGAGCCAAACTGGCTTTTGTAACAGACCCACTCTTGAGATAACTAACCCATTCCCTCATTAACACATTCATCTATTAATCTTTTAATTTATTAGCCCATGAATATATACTTCATTCAAGAGAACAGAGTCTTCATGACTCAGTCACCTCCCAAAGGTCTCCCCTCTCAACACTGCTGCATTGGGGACCACCCCACATAAGCTTTTGAGGTACACATTCAAATATAGTAGTCTGTGATGCTGTAGGATAGAGGTTCTTCCTCTGGGGATGGGGAACCTTAGGTCAGAGTTTATATACATTTTTCTAGACCACCTGCATTAGAAGTATTAGGCAGTGCCTGTTCACATGTAAACTCTTTGTCTCAACTCTAGATCTCTTGGATTATTATTTTTGGAGGTGAAGTTCGAGAATTTGTATTGTAACAAGCTCTTGCTGTTCTTTTGTGTGCACTAAAGATTGAGAACCAAGTCTCCAGAGTTTCAGGGTCAGAAATTTCCTGAAATTGTAGGCAAACATTTTTGTGACTCACATAAGAATGTTTTTTCCATGACAGTGAAAATATTTGGAGCTATTACTCTAGAAGATAGAAGCCTTGGATCCTGAAAGAATTAGTGCTACTCTCTCACACATCTGAGATTGAGTGACTTGGCTTCCGTGGGAAATGCCACCCAGAGAGTCTTAATGGAGAACTTCTGTAGAACAAAGCTCCACCATTCCCCTCTCCAACCCACTGGTGGTGGGAGCTTCCATTGTTAATCTGTCAGTACACAGTTCTGGTCATGTCACCCCTCATTTAAAAATGTCATGTGCTCCCACTACCAAATGACCAAAATCTCAAGGTCTGAGCCTGACCCGGGAGCAGTCTGGGCTGAGATGGTCCCTCACCAAGCTTTTCAGCATATTTCCCACAGTCGTCTTTCCGGTCCTCTGTCTTCCAGTCAGACTGAGCTACTCACCCTTTTATCTTCATGCACTGTGGTTTAACAAAAGGCCACAGACTCACACAAACCCGAGCTCCAGCCCTGGCCCTGCTACTTGTCAGCTGTGTGACTCTAGGCAAGTGATGTACCCATGCTGAGCCTTAATATCATCCTCAATGAGATAAGAATAACGACACCTACCTGAGGGAGTTTTGGTGAAGGTTAAACAAGGCAGTGTGAGCATGGAGCTTATGTAGTGTCTTGCACCTTCCCTCCTTTCTCTGCTTTCTCCCCTTCTCTACAAGTCCCAAACCAATCCATCTCCTCTTTGAAGTTTTCTCAGCTCTTCCTTTTATTGCCTGGAGGAGGCACTCTTTCCTCTTCTGTATAGTGGTAACATTTTACTCTTATCTTTCTTTGACACTTAGCCACTCCCTGATTCTGAACTTTTCAGGTACCTGTTTTATCTCCCATGACCCTGTGGGCAGGTTACTTGTCTGATTATCTCCATAAACCCAGCTAAAAGCTTTCTTTCACATAGAATTGCAAATCCGGAACTTGGGTTTAATGCTATTCATGATTGAGAGGAATTTAGTATAGTATTAATATAAGATGTTTTCCATGTTGCCCAGGAATTTACTGGATTAAATAAGGCCCTTTGACACAGAAGAAAGTATTAATGAGTCTCCATCTTGGCCTTCCGACAGCTTTCTGCTGAGCTTCTGCTTGATGTAATAGTTCACGTGTGTTGAGCTAGTGAGTGCTGATTATGTGCTAGTCACTGTGTGAAGCGCCATCGCCTCACATTGACCTCCCAACTTGGGTTCTCTTGTACCCCCAATTTAAAGGTGAGAAAATGGAGGCTGGAAGATGGGAAGAAAGATATCCAAGGTGCCACAGTTAGAGATTGTGCAATGAGGGAAACTGATGTTTGAACCACTGTGATTTACTGTGAGAGCAGCTATGGTGTTTCCCCCATCCTGGCCCATTGTAATGTTCAAGTCTTGAAAAGGTTCTTTCCTTGTACCACCTTTAAATTAAGGACAGCTTGGTGAAATGGAAAGCTCAATTGCAAAAGTAGCATTTTCAGAACACTCTCTGAAAATATATTTCTTATGGAAGATGATACCTGATTCAAATTCACCAAACCCTGGAAATAATTGTGTCTAGAGAAAAAAGCCTTGGAGAATGTCAATCATTTTCTTGAAAGTACCAGGCCCTTCACAAGTATCACCAGGAATAAAGAAAGCATTTTCTTTAGAATAATTCATCCCCTTTTCTCCTACAGCGAGAAACCATCAAAGCTGTTGACACTCAAAAGAGACAGATGCTTGCTTTCCACAGAGAATAATAAATTGAAAATAGCCATCCTAGAATGCAGGAGAGAGAGGCTGACAGCTACACCCAAGAGCTCCACTTTGAACCGAGCTATATGATTGGTGCAGCATCAAGGGTGAAGCTGAAGTACTGCACCATTGAGAGCAAAGGCGATTGTAACAGAATGCTCTTCCTCCCAAGTCTGAGAACACCGAGTGTGGTTAATAATGGCAACCTTTACTTGAGTTATGCTGTACTTCAGTGGGAGTTTCTGAAGCTTAAGAGCTAGGTGGGGTACTAAAACAACTGAACCGTGTCTATATTTTATTGGTACCTGCTACTACTAACATGATTATGTTTTCCCCATCAAAAAAGAAAAAAAAGACCAAGTCAAGTGCCTTGGCTCACACCTATAATCCCAGCACTTTAGGAGGCCAAAGCAAGAGGATTGCTTGAGTCCAGGAGTCCGTGACCAGCCTAGGCAACATAGAGAGACTTAATCTCTACAAAAGTCATAACTAAATAAATAAAATTAGCTGAGCATGGTGGTATGTACCTGTAGTCCCAGCTAATCTGAGTGGGGGTTGAGGTGAAAGATCTCCTGAGCCCAAGAAGTTGAGGCTGTGGTGAGCCGTCATTGTGCCACTGTACTCCAACCTGGGTGACAAAGTGAGACCCCAACAAGAAAGAGAGAGAGAGAGAGAGAGAGAGACATGGGCAGGGAGGGAGGAAGGGAGGGAGGGTTATTTGTTTTTGGGAGAGTTTTTTGACTGAGATAGCAAGTACATTCAAATGTAAAGATTATGCTTTTTAGTCTTAAGAAAAAATGAATAAAAAGAAGTATATCTTTAATATATTTAGTATTGCATATTTTCTGTATTAAATACTATAGCATAGACTATAACTACCTTAATTTATATCTAGACGTTAATAACAGCCACATTTTCCTATTCAGAAGTCTATACCTCAGGGTAAAGTCAAATCGATTATCCAGAGCATGCCTGAGCTTTGTTTATCACTCTGTAAATCTGCCCTGAAAGGTACATTAATTATCACAAGGATGTTAGAAATACTTGTTATAGGTAAATGAATAACGGTTCAATTTGGGATTTATACAGGAGCCTTTGCATTTGTCTTTAACTTTATTCCCAGGTTTTTTGTTTTTTTGGGTTTTTTTTGTAGCTACTGTTAATGGAATTTTTTTCTTGATTACTTTTTCAGATAGTTCACTTTTAGCATATAGAAATACTACTGGTTTTTATATGTTGATTTTGTCACTGTATCTTTACTTTAACTCCAGTTTTCACCTAATATTGAACATCTCCTAAGCTCGGTGCCATGTGAGCTTAGGTGGAACAAAGACATATAAGATAAGAGTCTTTTGTGCAGGTACTTGCCTACCATTTCCATTTGACCTCACTACTTAGGTTACAATTGAAATTACATTGAAGCAACATTAATCTCATAAATCTTTCCCCTGTGAAAACAACTCTTCCACCTCTGGTGCAAGTCCCACTTTCCCATCAATCTGGCAGGTAGGACCAGGCTGGATAATAGATACCTGGTACTTCTGTTTTATTCCTAGCTTTCCTGCTCCTGCACTCCGATAAAGATGCCCCAAACATCCTCGCCGCCCTCCACCCCTCATCCACCATACACAATGTTGGCTCATTATTAAGAGAAGTAATTGAACTGCTGTAATCAGCATGAGTTATGTCAATGGTGTGCTGGTAAATGTTTAAAACCTGGCTATCTGTTAAAAATGAAGGAGATATATTCACACACCTTTATTAAAAAATATTACTGAATTAGAGGATACACACTGTATAAAAAATAATAAAACATACAATCTTCTTTATTATAAATTCCATAAAGTCAATTGATTTTCATAGAATGCTTATCTTGATTTTTGCCACATTTCTATATCTATAATCAACCTGGTTGCATCTGACAAATGAGTGTAATTCAAATTGCATGTTGTTTGATGCTTTCATTTACCTTAACTAGTAAGACATTTTGAAATTTCACTTATTCTTCAGTGATGTGAATAACTACTTTACTAAATCAGATAATTTTTTCTGAATACTGGAAAAACATTTCCTCAATGTTTTTGCTATTTGCAATGTAACAAATACAGAAAGGACACATCTTTGTTTAATTTTCATTAATATTTTCTCTATTACTGTTTAAGATGACACAATTTTTAAAAAACAATGCTGGGAGTAGCATTTGCCAATCCCCACATGTCTGATTTCAAGCTATCAGTAGTAGACCATTATATAGTTGTGATATTGTAAAATATATATTTGGTCTTCATCCTAATTTCCTGCGTTATATCTCCTAAAACCTCTGAAATCTCTAGAGTGATAAGGGTGTCTTTAAAATGTTAACGAGATGGTTGGTGGCTGAGGATCTCTGTATAGCTTCAGGACGGTGGCTGCTCACCAGAAAGAACACTAAAGGCTTAGCACTTTCAGTCCCATTCCCCAACTTCTGGACTTCTGGGGAGGAAAGAGAAACTAGAGGTTGTTGATCACCAGTGGTCAGTGATTTCAAAAATCATGCATATGTAAAAAAGATTCCATACAAATCCAACAGGACAGGGATGGGGAGAGGGGACTAGCTTCTGGATGGCTGAAGATATTGAGGTCCCAGGAAGGTGGCACTCCAGGAGAAAGCATGAAAGGTCCACATCCCATCCCTTGTCCTATACATCTCCTCTATCTGGCTGTTCATCTGTGTCATTTGTAATATCCTTTATAATAAACTGGTAAATATAAGTATAGTGATTCTCTGAGTTCTATGAGCTGCTCTAGTAAATTAATCGAACCTAAGGAGGAGGTTGTGGGAACTCTGATCTATGGCTGGTCCCTAAAAAGTATAGGTGACAACCTACTACTTACAGCCAGCATCTAAACTGAGGACAGTCTTGGGGGGTTGAGCCCTTAACCTATGGGATCTGATGCTGTCTCCAAGTAGAGAGTGTCAGAATTAAATTGAATAAGAAGACACTCAGCTGGTGTCTGCTGGAGAATTTACTCAAGGATTGCTTGGTGAGGAGAAATTCTCACACCCTTTATTGACCAGGGGTCACAGAAGTATTCTGTGTAATTGTTGTGTGAGAGTAGAAAAAACATTTTAGCTGTGATTTTCTTTTCTATATTTAATAGTATATTTCCATCATTTAGCTTCTACACACACAGAAGAACCTCAAAATCACAGAGGACAGCATAATTTAGTAAAATAATTAGAATGTGATGAGTTTTGAGTATTGATTACCTTTTTATTTAATATAATTTAATTTTAAGTTCATGTAATTTAATTTTTAGTAATGATTTCATGGTTTCATTTAACAACCAGCATGCAAAATTTCTGAAAAGTTAGCAATTTTCTCTCATAAACCAGTATGAACTGGCTCCAGCAAGCCAGAATGGGTTATGGGTTAGGTTGCATGCTGAAGAACCCTTAGATGTGTCTGCAGGAGAGGGAGGGCTTACACTGCCTGGTAGGTCCTGGATAAGGGGGTGCTTTTCAGGGCTTACCTGATCTTACTCAAAGATCAAGATGGAGGGAGTGGGATTGGCAGTTGAGGGAAACTGCTAGGGGAGGGAGGGACATACCTCATCAACAGGAGTACCTGCGTGATCAATGTTTGTATACCTAACCTGAATTGTACCCCACATCTTTATAATAAAAATTAAAATTAAAAAAAGATTAAGAGTAAGATAATCTTCACGGAGCTTTTTTTGGAATTTTATGCTTTGAAATTTCTATCTTAAATGGAAGGCCTGCATTGGAACACATATTTTCTCACTCTTTGCTAACCACTGCAGGTGACTTTTTTGCTTATTTATAAAAACAGCTCTAGCAGTTTGTTTGTTATCTGTTTCTGCTTTACAAATTACCTAAAACTTAGTAGCGTAAAGTAACAAATATAGTCACATGCTGCATAATGACATTTCCATCAAAGATGAACCATGTATACAACGGTGGTTCTATAAGATTATAATGACCTATTTTTACTGTACCTTTTCTATTTTTAAATACACAAATACTTCCTATTGTGTATACAGTCCAGCAACATGCTGTACAGGGTTGTAGCCTGCAAGTGATAGGCTATATGTATAGCCTAGGTGTGTGGTAGACTCTATCACCTAGGCTTGTGTAAGTACATTCTGTGTTGTTTGCACAATGTAGAAATGACCTAATGAAGCATTTCTCAGAACATATTCTTGTTGTTAAGCAACATATGACTGCATTGACTTTCTCAAATTTTGAGGTCAAGTGTCTAGCTTAGCTGGAAGGGTCTAGCTCAGTCTTTCCTGAGGTTATAGTCAAGATGTCAGCCAAGACTACAGTGCCTGAAAGCCTGACTGGTCCTACAGGATCTGCCTTTAAGAGAACTCATCATAGGATTGTTTTCCTTGCTATGCGAACCTCTCCATAGGGCTGCTTGAGTAGCCTCACAATATGGCAGGTGCTTCTGCCATAGCAAGCAATCCCAGGGAGAGCAAGTAGGAGACCACAGTGTCTTTTAAGATCTGGTCTCAGAAGTCTCATGCCACCAAATAATTTCTGGATTTATTTTGAACTATCACACACCATAATTTTAGGCAACTTTAACTCATATTGTTATTCTGATTTATGTTTTCAAATTTTAGGATTTTTTGTAACTTTTTAGCAGTTCATTACATTCTCTATATTTTATTCATATAGACACTATGTCTTTTATGCATCCTAAAATCTTGTTTTATGACTTTGATTACTAATATTCTTAATTATTGTTGTTTGTCTGAAACATTTGATTTTATATGATTGAATTTTGGCTTTTCATTTATATTAGAATTTTATTTTCTACTTCATCATTATAATCTTTTTTTTTTTTAAGTTGGAATCTCACTCTTTCGCCCAGACTGGAGTGCATGGCACGCTCCCAGGCACCACAGCCTCAACCTGCTGGGCTCTGGCAATCTTTCTGCCTCAGCCTTCCGAGTAGCTGGAACTACAGGTGCGCGCTAGTTTGTTTTTTTGTTTTTTTTTTTTACTGTAGAGATGAGGTGTCGCCAAGTTGTTCAGGCGGGTCTCAAACCCACAGGCTTAGGCAATCCACTCACCTCAGCCTCCCAAAGCTCGGGATTTCAGCCTGAGCCACCGAGCCTGGCTCAATATTATAATATTTAAATAATTGGATTTATTTCTAACTCCTCAATGCCTTCCTTGCTATCTGTCAGTCTGTCTTCTCACCCAATTTGATGAAACACGTTTTTTGTTTTTTGTTTTTAATGTAGTTGTCAGGGTCTTTTGATAATCATGGACAATTTCTGACATTTAGGAATAGGTGAGAGCTATGTATCTCCCTGCTCCCGACAACTACACTAAAAAGGGTTAGGCTACAACCCAAGCAAGTCTCAGACTGAGTTTGGCCACATGTGTAAACACCTGTTAGCAAGCAGGCACAGAGCAGCTGAATGTCCTATTTGTGAACTCAGTGAAGACCCTAATCCTGCCCTTTTCAAAACTCTAGTACACACCTCGTAGGAAGGACTTAAATCTGGCTCAAATATAACAAATATCCTGATGACTAGATTTACTAAACTTGTGGTAGGATCAGTGAGGGATGTTTTGTGGGCCCAGGATGAAATACAATTCTCCACGTAGGATTTATCTTCAAAAGTAATGGGTTTCTGTTTGTTACCAGATTCTTCAACCCCATTCATATCAAGTTGGAGGCATCTGTATAATACTCTGGCTAATGAAAAGTTATTTCCAAATCTCATATACCAGCTAATGATCTTCTCTGATACAGAGTAAGGTTGGGGTTTCTGAAGAAATGCTGTACCTGGACTGTGGCCTCCTATGAGCACTAAGTAAGCTCCTATTGATTGGGGCGTGGGGATTTCCAGTCTGGGGATTTGAGGTGTTATTTACCCAGTCCTATGCCACTGTTTAAACTCAAGCACACCATCTGTACTAAGGTATTTTAAAGTTCATTCCTGATAATATGATATTTAATTTCTTAAATGTTATCTTATCTTACATAAAACCATTCATTTTATTCCATTCATTGGGTTTCTTCTACCTTTAGCTTCTTAATCTCTTATTTTCTTATTTTGTACATTTTTCATTTTCATATTTACTTAGTATAGAGTTTATTGGTGATATTTTTTTATTTCATTTTGCTCTGAGTTAGTTTTTGCAGTCATGGACAGTGAACATGGAAAGCACAATCTACACTATAAACAGTAGAAATTGAAAGACTTGTTATCTCTTTCTTCTCTCTCTAGCCCTCAGAATCTCTTTAATAAGTTTACTATTTCCTTAAACAGAGGTTCTCCCATTCTCCTCAAATTTCACCCTATTGAATCATGGAGAATTACAGATTAAACATTTTTGTAGGCCAAGAAAGAATCTCCCTTTATAGACCTTCATATGAATCATTAATTTTTTTTTCCCCCTGTGGTGTTTCACATCTTTTGTCATGTAAGTTCCGGAATGTAGCCAAATCTCTAAGCTCTAAGTAATAATACTATCTCAGTCAGCAAGGACTAGGCTCCGTTGTGATAAACCCCAGAGGGGTTCAAGAAGGGGCTTGGAATGTCAGTGGTGTTTCCTTGCTAGCTTGGTAGTTAGCACCTCTGATATTGCTGGTGTTTGGATCAAAGAGAAAGTTTCACACTAAAAATTAAATGGCCTGGAAATGACACAATGGCTCACAACTCGTTGGCCAGGTGAGCCTTCTGCCCCCATGCCGCAGTAGGCCAGAAAGGGCAATCCTGTAAGAATCTGGAGAGGGAAGAACTGGAATTATTCGGCCAACAGCACAGGGCTGACACCCTCCTGCGATGTTGTCCTTAGGGTTAAAAACAATTCATAAAAGGTCATCAGTGAATATGAATTACTATTACGGTGTTGGCTCTTCTAAGCAGCCTACATTTAAGCCACTCACTGAATTCATAGATGCTCTCTCTTCTCTCTGTAACACATCCTCAGTGTTGGTCACAGCTTGAGGAGCTAATCCTATGACAGGCATTCACCTCCGTTCTCACGTGTTGAGTTGAATGATTACAGAGGCAGTTCTACGCTTGCCAAAGCTTGTTTATGCCAGCTCTGCTTACTTTTATAATGACATAATTTGGTTAATAGTACATAATACTATAAAATATAAGGACAGAAAGAAAGAACGGGGTCTCCTTATAAATTGCTACTGAAATAGGTACTGAGTAAGCCAGATCAGGGCTAATCAGAGTTTAATGTGTACACAAACCACCCAGAGATCTTAAAGGGCATATTCTGACACAGTGAGTCTGGGTAGGGGCCTGAGACCTGCATTTCTAATCAGCTCCCAGGTGATGGGGATGCTGTTAGTCCACAGATCACACAGTCAATGACAAGATAAGAGACCATTACAAAAGTTTGTTGGAAAAATCATTACAATTCAAAGACACATTGCCTGCAGCTTGCTTTGCTAGTGCTTTGAGTTCTCTGAGCATTCACTCTATTTTGAAAAAGCTAGACCTAGATATCATGGGGCTGCCTCCACTCCCAAAGGCAATGCGGATGCCATTCAATAAAGCACATAAAATGAAATAAATAAATAAAGGCTTGGACCCTATTATGAAAAATAAATGTTTGGGGTTAAAAGTCTCAGATGCTTTACTGTTTTTAAGTGATTCACTACTTTTAAAAACTTTTTCCATTTATTGACCAATCATATTGGAGAAGGGAGTTTCTACCATATTAAATGCACGATTACCAGTGGAAGTTGAAAAGACTCTTGTGGCAACTGACCAAACTTTAAGCAGTTACATCTCACTAAATCTGTCAGGCTCACCTCACTGCCCAGTTTCAGGGGTGCCTTTTACATGGAATGCAATAGCAAACCTGCAGCATATTTTGAACCTTGGGGATTTTTGTGCATTGTTTTGTTTTCTAATATGAGGAAGGTTATCACTGGTGGTGGATATTCCATGGAATGCAATAGCAAATCTGCAGCATATTTTGAACCTTGGGGATTTTTGTGCATTGTTTTATTTTCTAATATGAGGAAGGTTATCACTGGTGGTGGATATTCCACACTTCAGGAGTCAATCTGATGAGAGAGGACAACTTGCTGAGTGGATTGAAAGCAAATAAATGCCCCTTACTTTTGGCATTCCCTTTATACACCCAAAGTCACAGCTGAGGAAATGTATTTTATAGTCACAGTAGGAAAGAGGAGGGGTAATGTATTTCTTTCTTCATTGTACTGCTAAATCCTGATAAGCTTGAGGGATTTTCAAAGAAATAATGACAATGACATTGGTATAGGGCAGTCATGGATTGAGAATTATTTCTCATATTCAGTTGGTCAGTGATTTATTTACTGAATAATTTTAGCTGTCAACTTTCTAAACTCTGCCCGAGGACTAGAGAGCTTGCTGTTATAGGATACATCGAGAAATGGCCCCTCATCCAGCCATCCCAAGTGGGGTAGTCTTAGGGTCTCCAAACAAACTCATGAACAGATAGACTCTCTTTTCTCAACACTCTACCCTCCATGTTCCAAGCTCATCTCCTATCTTATTCAAGACCTTTAAGTTTATAAAGGATTTTTCTGCACAAGCTATTTATTCCTTGCTGATTTCGACCCTGTCTTGGTTTCTAAGTGGTCACTTGCCTGCTAACAAGTCACTGTGGTTTCATATTAAATCCCAACCTTGCGTCTGTCTCAAGTACCATCCTGTGAAAGACAAAAACGTTTTTCTCCTTCCATATGTTATACAGGGAAGGACCTTGGTGCAAGTACCTACCAGGCAAGCTATCCCAGAAGTCACAAAACAAAAAAGACGGTCAGAAGAAATTAAGCTGCTTGAATCTTATAGTTTATTAAATCAATTTAAAATACAAACAATGGGAATGATGGGGTAGATTAATACACTTGGGATTAAAAGTGTATAAGCAGGGGGAAGGCTCACACTACCCGAACCCTGGGCTAGTAAGAAGTTCACGTGTCCTGTCTCTCTGCTTGTAGCAGCCTTCCCCAGCGATGGTGTCATAAAAGAACAGGGTTGGGTTTGAGAAAGGGGGTCTACAGACTGGAAGGTACCTGGAGCCACCGACATATACCCTTGCTCTGTCTACAGTTACATAGCCAGTCTAGAGCTGTGGCTTGCCAATTAGCTGTTAAATCGCCATGGTTCCTATTTGCACTTCTTGGGCAGAGCACATGTGGAGCCAGAACAGGGACATATTGGGTGTCACCAATGGGTAGCTGATGCCAGGTATGACCCAGTTGTCACTAACCAGGTGGCATGTTCATGACTTTGTCCATTCTTTTCTAGCTCTAAGTAATGCTTATATCCGGGCCATTGTATATCCTATTTTCTATTTTTAGCATTCCCAGTTTCTATTTTACTGGCAATATTTAGCACATGCTATGAATTCATAAACCGCTTGCTTACACATTACATGGACTTAACGCATACTATGATTGTCTCCTATGGCTTACAAACCATAGGCTCTGTCTCACTATCTATGCTTTGGCATTGCATATGTATTTTATCTATTTAATTTGCTTTTCTTGTCTTCTTTAGCATAATTGAATAACCTCAGATAATATGGCAAACTCACATTATGCACTAAAATAGGAGGACTAATGAAAAACACAATGTGAAAGATACATTTTTGATGCCTTAGCTAATAATTGGTGCTTGTTTAAATAAATACCAATCTCTGCTGGAGATTTTTTAAAGAAATTCTTTAATTGTCTTAATTGTGAGTTATATATGTTCACTTTAGCAATTGGAAAATATAGCAAAGTACAAAGAGAGAGAAAAAGAACTGTCCTTAATGTTACTACCTTGTGACAATCAATGTTAATGTTTTAGTATACTTTATTTTTCAGATTTTATTTTAATAGATTTCTTTCCCCAACTGTTAGGATTGTACATATATTTCTTTATCCTGACCTTTTCCCTAAATATTATAACATATGCATTTTCATATCTCACTCTGAATAATTTCCTTACTCTTAACTAATACGTATTCAGTGATACAAATATGTCTTTTCTAGAGTTTGTAATTTAACAAACCATATTTTTCTTTTCTGAATATACTGGCTGGTTTTGGTTTCCCACAATGCGCCTAACACTGCATGAATGGATTCATGTATATGGCGTTTTCTATCCTTCACATTATTTACATAGGATGATGGTGGCATCAATGGTTGAAAGGACTTGCATATTTTTAAGGCTCTTGAGACAGATGTTTGCAAATTACTTTCCAATAGGTTTGTTTCAGTCTACATACCCATGTAACAGTACCCAAAGCCAGAAAGGTGAATTGAGACCATGGTAATTTCTGTTCTTAGTGGGCATTTAATCATCAAATCTTAATCTTAGTGGTCATGAAAATAAATGCTGACCTGAAGTGAGATTTTCTGTGTCCTTTTAAATATGGGATGCTCATTCATTCTTCTCTGATCAGATGTTGTGTGTAAAAAGCCACAAACCTGTGGGTCTGCTCCCTGGTCCCTCCTTGTTTCCACAAAATCTTGCCCAAATCAGAGACTAGGACCTTCTTTCCTTGGCTAGCCCATGACCTGTGCTTTTTCTCACATTCTTTAAGATGGCCAAGCACTGTGGATTCAGTCAGGCATGCACTTCAACAGAAGAACAGGGGATAGTCTTAACCTTTTATTCCCTTCCTTGAGCCAAAAAAAAGGTGGACTGTGGCAGCCAGCATTCAACTCCCTGCTACCTCATTTGAGGCAGATCCAGTAAGGAAGCTATTCTCTGAAGGAGACATAAAAGAGTAAACAAGGCCATTTTTAATAAGGAAGAGATTTTTTTTCCACAAGAGTTTGACAATCTCTGTATTCCCCTTATTTGCTGCCGCAGCTATGGTTTATTTTCTGGATAGAGGGATTCCCAGATCCCAAAAATGACTCAAGAGTGATAGATAACTGTCACATTTTAGTAATCCCATGCATCTCCCAAGAAAAAGAATAAAGTGTTAATGGTATGGTAGTTACATTGGGGCTTCAGGCTTGTAAGGGGGATATAAATTCCATTTGGGTCTCCCCAAACAATACTGTGTACTACACTGTGTGTGAGAAGGTCGTGCAGTCTCAATGTACTGTGCCACCTCGCCAGGCTTCCTAAAGAGACTCTCAATGCCCATTCACACACAAAGGAGCCTTCTAAGGCCATGGCTTGGGCAAAACCGGCTGCCACAGTCACGGGGGCTGCTGATCTGCTTGGTGACTCAATTACCACGACTAACCTTTGAACTTGGGAAGGACACTGGGCTGAACTGAATGCTTTCCGACCTGGCTTCTAGCTATGCCTCCTCCATTACTGCTCCACAGGGCAAAGCCCTGACGGCGGTGGGTTCCTTTTCTCTCAGTCCAGCACCATCCGTACTGTAGTACGTGAAATGGTGACTGTTCCTCTTCCTCTCTAGTACTGTTAGGAGATATTTGTTTGTTTCTTAATTATGACACTCTATAGGATTTTGATATTTTTGTATTTTTAAGAGTTTGGTATTTTGAGGGTATTTTAATCCCAAAACATAGAGAGTGCCTCTATCTTTACCTGATCTTATCTTAACCCAAATGTGTCATACTATTTCTAAGACAAGTCTTTTATTCAGTATCCAGGGCCTGGATACGGTTTGTCGCATTCAGTTGTTTCGCTTTGCATGACAGGCAGCAAGCACCTCTGTGATTATCCAATTCAGCATTTGTGTCCAAGGTAGAGCCTTGCCACAGGTCCCTGCTGCTTAGTTCTGGCTCTCAGAGGGCAACTGTATGTGCATGAAATCTCCTGCCTCGTTGATTTAACACCCTCAGGGATGAGTGCAATGGGCTGCTCTCTCTGTGTGCTTCTGGGTCTGGATCAGGTTGCCTGAGCAGGGGAGTGGAGTTGGGTTTTGGTGAGAGGCTCTGAGAGTGTGTTTCTGCTGGTGTTTTTCACTGTACGCACTGCTACAAAGTCATCTCAGCAAGTTTTTAATTAAGTTTGAGAGTTACATTACATACCTTTATTAACTTTAAATCTATGGTGGTTTTAACACTCCTATAAAGAATAATTTATAATATTTTACATTCATCTACATCAAAGAGTAAGAAAAAATTAAACCATGTTTAAAGTTGAGTTTTATTTTTTCCCCCTCCACTTGAGTGGGTTTTTGTTTTTAAGTATATACATGTGTGTGTTCATTTCATAAAACCACTGCTTATTATATGACATCAGTGAGCTCTCTAGAGGACGAGCTCATTTCTCTCAAATTCGTTTGTGTTATCCAATAAAATAAATTCTTAAAGAAAAGAAAAAAAGGCTATTAATTGGAATACACAAAGCCCCCATCCCTGGTCCTTTCTATTATATCTCTAAGATGACAATCAAAAGGACAACTTTTAGAAAAATATTTTTTTAAGTTCTGTGTTCATGCAAGAAAATTAGGAAAGAGGAGAAAGGATGTGGGTGAGGGCTCCAAGTCTTACTGGTAGATACTCATTAAGCAAGGGAGAGAGCAGAGTCTCCCCCAACATACAGAGAGAACAGCTTTTCTATCTAATGACTTTATGCAAATTAATAAAGGTTCCGGTGCCCCTGAACACCTTCCTGCCACCGTAGAAAGGCAATGATAAGTCCTCTACAAAGCTGTCTCTGGGGTGAAAGGCTACTTCAGGGGTGACGCAGTGGCCATGAGGAGAAGGCAGGAGTGTCTTGACACGGCAGTTGCCGCCTCTGCTAAATAAACTCCTCCAGCACCCCCAGCCCTGAGTAATTCCTCGATCTATATAAAGTAGTGCTACATGAAGAACAGGGGTGGCACGTGGTAAGAGAATCAGCAGGTGACCACGCGAGGTGAGGATGAAGGGATGCTTCATCAGGCCAGGCAGGTGGGGACCCTTCCAGCCAGGGAAACCTCTTTCAGGACCGGCTACCTAACTGTGGGGCCTAGTGAAAAAGGAAAATGCAGAACATTTGGGCGAAAATTATTAAGGATTTCAAGATAGTGACAGCAGAGTTTTAAACCAAGCATGGGGTTCTCAGGGTAGGTGCTGGTTCACATGCCCATAAGCAACACCTGAGCCCTTGACTCTCTTTCATCTGCCGCTGCCCGGTTCCATCTGAGCAATGACAATCCTCATCTTTCCTGGTTCTGTCCCCAGGCCATCTTGACCCTCAACACACACACACTCGCTCACACTCCCACAACCCACACTCTCACACACACTCATACACACATTCACTCACACACACACTCACACATCCCACTTATACATACCACACTCATACACTCACATACCCTACACTCTCACATACACTCGTGCACACACACACACTCATACCCCACACACAACTTATATACCACACTCACACTCACCCACTCACAATCCTCCTAAGGTCTCTTTGGGCTGGCGATTTGATTCTCCCAACAGAACTGGTCAAATAAGAACCAACCTGTCCAGAGTTATTATCAACAGGAGCCAACTGAATATTTTCACTCTGAAGCCTCTAACAGTGTGCTTAGTGCCTTGGGTATATACATGATTGTCTTTATTTTAAATTTCACCGTTATAAGTAGTGAGGCTAATTTTCAACTTTAATTCTGTAATAATCTAAGAATGAGCAGATTGGAATGGAAGAAGTCACTCAATGTCACTCAGTTTTTAAAACACCTTCTAGGGCTCATGCCAAAAATCACAAAAATTATTCTTAAGGTTCTATCATCTGACAATTTGATTAGGTTATCCTTCAGTTTATTTTTTAAAGTACTAGAAACGAGCTGACTTTCAAAAGGACTTGATTGACCCAAATTAGAGTCATTTTCCAATTTTCTGGAACATCTACCAAAAAAGCCCTTTCTAAATGACCAATAATTATTCCTGTTACTTCTTTATTATAGGTACCTTCTACAACAATATAGTTTTAAAAGGTTAGATTAAACGATTGTTAATTTAGTACACCCTTGCTAATGTGATGCAGTATTTTTAAATCTTATTTTTATTACTTTATTTGATTTTATCTTTTAAGTTTCAAAGAAGTTTACTAGAGAAAGAAGGGAGACATGCCATAATTGGCATGAGTAAAAGAAACCACCTTAAATTTTATTTTTACATGTTTTTGCCAAAAACTTAAGAGTGGCAAATTTTTGCTCATTTGTGTCATTCAGTTAATAAAATGGTCACCTTGTAATGAAATTTGTAAAGCCAGGCATCTTTGACAAACCAGTCAGCCAAATCAGGTTTGTTCTCTGTCAGGAAATTCTGCCTTCTATTTTTTAGATTCATATAGCATGTGTTAATATGTGTTGCTGGGTCAGCCATCCCACTTCTGAATTCTCCTTCTAAGATAATTACCCAAGTAAGGCATGGAGTTTTGCTGTACTCTTTGATGAAATAAGGTTCTTCTGCTACCAACATTTTGTACTGGGCTCTTTGTTCTGCTCTTATGGGTGGCTCCTGCAGGAGTAATGCATTATTTGGCATCATTTGGAAAATAGAAAAGGCAGGTCTTCAAAAATTGTGACCACTTCTGCCTCCCCACTGGATAGTTTGTCTTACTACCAAATATAACAATCTGGACCAAAATGTCCGCCTCTGACTCTGTTTCCATACTTTATCCTTAACAAAAATCATTATAGAACTGGGAAGACAAGAAGCCTTACCAAATCACCTTAATGGAAGGAAGCTTCACAAAGGACATGATCACATTTACCCTTTCTTCATTTTCCAGAAGGTTTTCATATTCAGAGTCAATGTAAGACTCACAGTGGGGAAAAGATATAGCTGTGTTATTTTATCTTTTTTTTTATTGATTGTAGAGATGAGGTCTCACCACGTTGCCCAGGTGGGTCTCAAACCCACGGGTTCAGGCAATCCACTCACCTCAGCCTCCCAAAGCGCAGGATTACAGACTGAGCCACTGAACCCTGCTTGTGTTATTTTAAAACATGGGAGAAGGACGGTAATTAGCAGCAAGGTAAGTTTGTATCTAGTTTGAAGATTGTAGACAGAAAGTAATAGCCTTATTCTAGATTGGACTCAAATGCATCATGCACTGACCCTTAATGTTCCTTTTCATCAAAATCTCCCTTAACTGCTCTGCCTGAGTTCCTCCTGCTAGCTGGGCATGGTGGGTTAGAGGATAATCCAAATGGAAGAGACAGTCCCAATCACTGGGCTCCAGTGGGGGAGAGGGGGATTTGGGAGCTGGAAATGCAGATTTCTGAATCCTTCTCTAAGACATTTGAGGCCATGGAAGCCTGAGAGCCTATAAAGGCAGGACATGTGAAGAAGGAATTCTATGCACATTCATGTGCATGCTATGTTAACATCAAGAAGGAAGGGCACCTGGAAGTTGAACTGAGACTCTATACTCTGTAGGATGCCAAGAGGGTTTTCTGTAAACCTAAATCAAAAAGAAAAATAGTAATGAAACAGCAGCATTAATTCATCTTTGCATTTCCCATGGTAGATGTGTGACTTAAGGTACATAATTGGTAAAGTTGCCATTTTCTTTGCAATCCAAGTCTTTTTTGCTGCACAAAGTCACAAAAGAAAACCAGCAATTCTCCTAGACTCTTGGTTAGAGAATCTTAGTGAGAGAATTTGTTTGCCATGACTTGAGTTCAGAGAATGATATCATGTAGAAAGAAATGTCATGCTGAATTCTTGCTACTAAATGAAAAAAAAATCATATACATGAAGATTTCATTAACATTAGGATATAAAAGTAAAAAGAAAACACCCAAATGTCCCAATCTATTTAAAGGACTACTTACATGATGGTGCACATGAAGTGGGTGTAACTTATGATTCTGGGGTAGAATCAAAGTTTATTTTGTTTGTGAGTGTTTCAAAGAAATTTGTAACAAGAAGGCTTCTGTGTAAAGAGTTTCCTTGATAATAATAAAAATAATACTTAGCCCACGTTGAACTATTTATCATGGTCCAAATACTGTTGTAAGCACTTACTCACTTAATCCTCATAGTAACCCTATGAAACAGGGTTCACCTCTGACTCTGTTTCCATGCTTTACCCTTAATAAAAATCATTCTAGAACTGGGAAGACAGGAAGTCTTACAAAATGCCTTGATGGAAACAAGCTTCACAAAGGACATGATTCTTGTTTGAAATATAAGTAGGTCCTATTGAGATCTCCACTTCACAGAGTGGGAAACCAAGACTTGCCAAAGGATCCTAGCTAGTCAATTACAGAGCCAGATTTTAAACAATTAGAGCCTGGTTCTGGAGCCCACACTATGCACTCTGCCTTAGCAGATGTCTTACATGTTTTGGTCAAGAACTGAATCCCACAGAATCCCCTTCTCTTTCTCATATAAAAAATTGTGTGTGAATATTTGGGGGGTAGGGTTGGGGAAACTAAAAACACTATAGCGCCGGGCTCGGTGGCTCAGCCTGTAATTCCGCACCTTTGGAAGGCTGAGGTGAGGGGATTGCCTGAGCCCACGGGTTCTAGACCCACCTGGGCGGCGAGACCTCATCTCTACAATAAATCAAAAAAAATCAGCCGGGCGTGGTAGCGCATGCCTGTAATTCCGGCTACTCGGAAGGCTGAGGCGGAAGGATTGCCGGAGCCCAACAGGTCGAGGCTGCGGTGGCCGGGAGCGGCCACTGCACTCCAGTCTGGACGACAGAGTGAGACTCCAACTCAAAAAAAAAAAAAAAACACTATAGCAATAATGACAAAAATTGCAGAACTAAAAAGTATCTTTCCTTTTTCCATATTCCTTTTCAGATTCAAATGCACACATGATTATTATAAGATCATAATCATAGTATTGGTGAAATTTTTCTCCCTGCTTTTTGCACTTATAATTATATTTCAGATGGTTCTATTTTGCTATATTGTCTTCATAATAACCAGTTGTGATTGTTGTAAAATACTCCAATAAGTTGATGCTCCGTAATTTATTGAGACAATCCTCTCTTAGTTTTCTTTTTGTGATATTGCAAATAACATGGCAGTGAGCACCCTATGCATTACTTATTTTCTTTCTTCTGGGTTGTTTCTTAAAGATAAATCCGGGAATAAGGTTCCTGGACAAAGGATAAGAGTATTTTTGTCTCTTGCAAAAATAAAGTCACATTGCTTTTTAAATGGGTGGTTACATGTGACTATCAGTAACATATCACAAGTATTGTTGTATTTTAATGTTAAAATCCTTTTGCAGTTGCACCTTTATTTCCTTAAGCTACATAGACTTAATTACTGACAATTCTTGCTATTATGTAATATCTCATATTCATTGTGTTTAGATGTATATTGCTGAAAAAAGCAAAAACTGAATTATAAATGAGTTCTTTGATCTTGCCCACAGGATTTATTTTGAGGTGGTAATAACAAATGGAATTTCATTGAACAAGAATGCTGATTGTGACTATTTAGCTCAAGGTATGAAAATTCCTGTAGTTCTTGCAAATTATCATTAGAAATCCTACACCTCTATACCATAATAAATAAGTAGGTTTGCTTTCTTCAACGGTAGGTGTCAAAGGAGCTTCTTTTGTTACTCCATCATTGTGTGAGTTCATTCTTTTTTTTTTTTTTTTTTT
>NW_007259245.1:394064-448868 GCF_000164805.1 Carlito syrichta
CACTCCTGGCCACCGCAGCCTCAACCTGCTGGGCTCCGGCGATTCTTCCTCCTCAGTCTTCCAAGTAGCTGGAACTACAGGCGTGTGCTACCACGCCCGGCTAATTTTTTGATTTATTGTAGAGATGAGGTCTCGCCAAGTTGCCCAGGCGAGTCTCGAACCCATGGGCTCAGGCAATCCTCTCACCTCAGCCTCCCAAAGTGCTGGGATTACAGGCTTAGCCACCGAGCCCGGCTCGAGTTCATTCTTATCAGGAGGAAATCTCAAAAGGAGACTTGGAACTAAAGACCATTTTACATGACTCATATGTAGTTTGTTGAATAAACAAAAGAAATCCAAGGCAGTGAAGTCACCTCATTGCCTAGTTGACAGTAGGTTTTGTTCAGGAAACCCTAAGTCATTTTCAAAAGGGGATTCATTTGTTCAGCAGTGTGTTTTTTGCAAGATGGTAGTTAAAGGAGGCAACTCGCTATCATAGTGAAAATCAAGTGGGAAAAAAAAAAGCTTATACTCATTTATTCATTATACAAGTAGGTACTCAGTACCTTCACTGTTATGGTAGCCAATTATCCAAGACAAACATGGCCCTGCCTTCATGGAACTTTTGGCCCAGCTGAGGACTGTAAAAGAAACACAAATCTGGCACTAGTTAAGGAGGTAAGACAGAGTCTATTCAGTACTACTGCAGTAGCGGAGAGACCTCAGTGTAATCTGAGATCAACTTCCCTGAGACAAAATCTGGGAGACCATTAAATGCTGGAGTGTGATCAGGGAAAGGTAAAGGTGGTGGTGTATGGGATTAGGCTGTCTGGGTTTGTTAATTGGTGCTTACCTGGAGTAAAAACAGATGTCTCATAACTTTAGGACAAGACATAGCTTTGCAAACTGCAGCAAGATGCCCATGAAGTTAGGCTCTTACCCTCCCACAAGGACCGGAAAATGAGAGTTATTTCTCTGGTGTTTATATTTCAATCAGGTGGCTCCCTGGTCCTTAGGGGGATGTTTATGGGTGGTAGTAGAAGATGTATATCTCAAAGAGGCAGGGAAAGGATTTATAATTGCAAGCTTTCTGAAGTAAATGCTCTAAGAAAAGTGAGCTCAGAGGCCTGTCATCAGGTGTTGACTGGAACAAACAGTCAATTCTTTTGGCAACATCAAGTTTTTTCAAACAGGTATTTTAAGGGGACTGGAGTCTTATCCTAGGAACATAGCCTTGAGCTAATAGAAACTATGCTAGTGTTTGTTCAAGGCTTTTCTTATAGAGAGGTGGACAAAAACATTTGTACTGCAAGTTGTAGTTCTCCTAGGCCAAGGTCAAGGCCTACTGGAAAAGAGGGCTCAGAAGTCCCTGATTAGAATTTGGTCAAGGAGAGAGTCTTTATCAGGGCACGGGCAATTAAAACAAGCTTCTGCCAATACTGGGGATATTGTGTGGGCTGTACACTGCACAACTCTAGGAATGCCATATACCTCATGGTCCATGTGAATGACTACTCCTGAGTTGTGCTATGCACAAGCTGCATGGTCAGGTGCATTGATTCTGTGACCACAGCTGCTTCAGTGGGTAGAAAATTTCTAATTGATTCTCCCCATCTTGGTCAGCAATGTCCTTTACTATCATTTTGGGCCCAGAAAGGAGACAGTTATAAGTGCCCAGGACTATTGTGCTATTTGTGGTCCACAGTTCAGGGGAATGGAGGAACCCCATGCACTGAGCACAGCTCTGCCCCAGCTTCTTTCCATCATGTCCTTTGGTCCTGCTGAGAGGATGTCTTTGTTTTCCCTCCCAGTCTAGGATGGCTTCCCTCCCCCTACTCCTTCCTCTCTGTGAAGACTGAAAACTCTATAAGCAGACATTGTTTGGCACCCATTGTGGCTCTTTCAAATCTTTGTTTCCTCTTTGCAGTGGGCTTGGGGAGGAAAACCCATCCTTTGAAGCCAGAAAGCAAATGAAAGAACACAGGAAGCACAAGAATGAATACTTCTAGATGAGCCTCTTCCATGCACACTTACACGAGAATGTGTTAAGGGTTCTGATGATTAAGTGCTGAAAGCTCTGGGAGCAGACACCAGGAACATAGTGACAAGTCTGCAATGGAGTCAAGAGAATCTACCAGAAGACTTTGACATTTCTGTAAATCAAGGGGTTTAGTAGACAGAGGAGAGGAGAGGAAAATAGAATATGAAGGGGAAGGTTGGCAAAAAAAAAAGTCTACTGTGCTTTGGGGGGGTGGAGAGGGACTTTTATTTTTTTCTCTCTTCTGCTCTCTATTGGATCAACCATATTTTCTTTATAGCTTTCTCTCCTTTCTGTCCCCTGCTGATTTGGAAGTAATGTGTTCTATTTCAATTCTTTCGTGGTTAACTTTCAATATCTGAGGCATAATTAACTTTCCAAACACTAAAGCTCATTAATCTCTGTATCATCCTTTAACACTACAAAAGCCTTACAATGTCCAGCTTCCCTCTGCCGCCTCCCGTGCTTGGAGCTGCTTTTATTTCCTTCTTTTTGTAAATTTCCAAGTTTGGTAAGTTATCATTATTTCTGCAGTCAGTTCATATTTAGATGACTCAAAATGTTTGCCAGTTTCTTTGCTTAGTATAGCTTCTTAAATCCAACTCACGTCTAGATTCAATATCTTTTGTGCTGAAATAATCTTTATGCTATTTAGAGTGGGAAATTCTCTTGGCCTTTGTTATACCTGAGTTAATTAACACTTACTCTTGAATTACTACTTGCTAAATACATAATTCTAGGCTAGCAGTTATATTTTCCCTTGGCACTTTGAATATATTATTGTATTGTCCTTTGAAGTCCTTTGCTGCTTTGCAAAAATGAGCTTTTGTCTAATTGCCATTACTTTTAATTTTATTGTATTATTTTTGATTTATAGACAAGAATTGTTCATATTCATAGGGTACATAGTGATGTTTAGTAATCAGATCAAGGTAATTAGCATATTCATCATCTCAAACAATTATCATTTCATTGTTTTGAGAACATTCAATATCCTCCTAGCTATTTGAAACTATATAATATATTATTGTTAACCACATTCAACCTACAGTGATATAGAACACTAGAACTTATTTTTCTTATTTAGTTGTAATTTTGTGTCCGTTAACAAATCTCTATCCTTCTCATCCTCCCACCCTTCTCAGTCTCTGTTCTACTTTTTACCTCTATGAGATAAACTTTTTTTTAGCTTCCACATATCAGTGAGAACATGTGGTGTTTAACTTTCTGTTCCTGGCTTATTTCTCTTAAACATACTTAGACTGTTTCACAAATTTGCATATCATCCTTACAGAGAAGCCACGACAATCTTCCCTGCATCGCTCCAACTTTTATATGTGCTACAGCAGTGAGAGCTGCCATTACTTTTTAGACAATCTTTTCTTTCCTCTGATCATTAAGGCATTGTCTTTTTATGCTCTGCAGATTCACCAAGCTGTATCTATGTGTAGATGTATTTAATTTATTTTGATTGAGACTGGCTGTGCTGCCTCAGTCTTAGGAATTCCATTCTGGAAACCTCTCCACCATCATCGCTTCAAACATCATTCTCTCCCATTTTCTAAGCTTCTGGAACTCCTATTAATATTTAGTGGACATTTAAATTCTTCTCCCATATTATTTAAACTCTCATAGTTTCCAGATCTTTGCCTCTTTATGTGACATTCTGAGTGATTTTTCTCATATCTTCTTTCTTATAGACATTCTCTGAAGTCTGCTCTTTCAACCTATCTATTGATCTCCCTGTTTCAATGACTAGATATTTCGTGTAGAGAATTCCTTTGCTTCTTTTGCATATCAACATGTTCTTTCTCCATAGGGTCTTGTTATTGTCTTATGATTCCCAGTTCTTCCTTTATCTATTTGAGCAACTTAAGGTGACATTCACATTTTAAGTGTCCTCTCAGCTTGTTTTATTATTTGAGCTCTTGGGGTTCAAATTGTTTCACTTGCTGACTCTTGTCGGTTTTCTATCACTAAGAGTGCTCTGAGTCTGGGCAGGGCAATATTCCAAAGGGATGGTTCATATTCACCTCTTCTAGGTCTTGTGGGACTCACTAGTTCAAGACAATTTTTTATGTCAATTTTTGGCTGGGGATATGTATGTCTCTTTACTATCTAGGTGGTATGAATTCTGCCTCCATTTCTGTTGGTGGTCTAGGTCTAGGGCACACTTCTCTTAGGAAATTCTTATCACTCTTGGCTTCCTTGGAGCCACCATTTCCAGGAGCTCATGGAAAGTGCTATTGGTTTTCCACTTAAGCAACAAGTCAGCCCTCCAATGGTTTCCAGTGTGGAACCTGGGGTCCGGATCCATCTCCCTGCAAGAGTATTCAAAGCCACATTCCCAAAAGTTGAGGCCCATGTTCAGCTCTGAAATGCCTGTACCTGCCTTTGGCTTCAACTTTAGCCAAGTTGCTCCAGCTTTTAGTTTTCTCTTCATTCCTGACACCTATTTTGGTACTGAACTTGGATCTATGCACAAAATATTAGCTCTTATTTAGTATTTTTACATATTTGAGGACAGGCAGGGCAGCATCAAGAGTGGGAGGCAGTAGCTCTTTCATGCCAACTCAGCTTGCCCTGTGGTATGAAGCACCAAATTATTTTATGAAGCCAGCATAACAGTGATATCAAATCTGCTGAGCCCTCCTGATAATCTTGCCTATGATACTGTCATGATGAATGGTTCTGAAATGGCATTTGGCATACTGGCCCACCAAAGACTGATGCTTCCCTGTCACTTCTGCTGACTCAGAGCAGATGACTTTTCCCTGGCAGGTGTCCTCAGTCAGGGTCTGTGGGCTTGTGACAGTCTCCAGGCACAAGGGGCATCACTCTGTTTGCTGTGACTCATTCTGAATCCTGTTCTCTGTCTTTTTCAGTCTGATGACCTTTGTCTTTGTCGGGGATGCTTCAGGGCTCCTGCCTCCTCTCTAAAGCACCATCATATTTGTGAGGGAATTTCTCTCTGTGTCCCACTCCCTCGGTCTCTGTCTCCGTCTCTTTCTTTTCTCTTTTCTCTTTCTCTCTCTCAATTCTGCCTGTAACTGATCAGAAATAGCAAGAAGTAGCCTCCTCCCCCACGTTTTATTTTCCTCTTTGAAAAAGTTTCCATTGTTCGTAGCCAGGATACAACTGGATAAGAGTTGAGGAAGATATAAAGATATGCAGCCAGGAATATAAATGTCTTTCCACAAGTCTGCTGAGAAGGAGAGGAGAAAATTGGTTGTTTGAGTGAGAGGAATGTGGGAGAAGAGTGAACATATTTGAGTGTTGACAGGAAGGAGTTGAATAAAACAAGAAGCTGGAATTCCAGGAGAGTGAAGAGATCATGAATAAAGTCACGGAGAAGGGCCAGGCACTGGTGTTCTACCACAAGATTATCTGACACACACAACCCCACAGGGTCTCTATTTAAGGTAAGATACTAAATATCTCAGAGGGAAGACTTTAACCAGAGCAGGGAGAGAGGCACAGCTCTGAACCGTGGGTTCTTCTTCAAAAGAGATGGACAGAATTAACAGAGATGACAGCTCTTGATATTTCACATTATGGGATTGGCAGCTTCCTGGCCTGAGTGGAGTCAGTCCCCTATAGGGTCTGTGTGTGGGATTTTCCTTCATAGAAGGATCCCTGCAGCCTGCCCTGCTGCCTGGATGAGGACACCTCTGTAGTCAAGGAATTTTTTAACTGGAGAAGTTGCATAAAAGTTAATATGTTTATTGTCACCACCCCCAACAAAACGTGTTGTGGAGATGGATTGTGATGGGTTGAGAATAGGAAACCTTTCAGAGAATGAGGCAGTGGGAGGGCTCTAGTAGAATATTCTGACTCAGGTCAACCCAAGACAGAATCTGTGCTTGCATGGGGGAGACCAACAGAGGATTCAAGGAGGATTAAGTAAAAGAGGTGGGGGAGGATGGAGGGAGACTAAAAATCAGGATGAAAAACTCAACCTTTACAATTTTACATAAATAAAACAGCTTTGGCTTATTCAAGCAGTTTCCATTGTTTAGGTCTCATTTGAAATGCCACCTTTATTTGCTGGGAATGAATGAGCTAATTCTTTAAATCCCTATTTGTGATTGCTCTTTGCAGGGCACCATGGCAGGCACTGGGCATGCAGGGATGGTTAAGATAGATTATCTCTGTCCCCAGGGATCTTACAATCTCATGGGACAGTGATCCTTTCACTGCAGGGCATGAGTCCCTGGGGTAAACAACTTTCCAGCATGGATATTTTATGGATTCTGTCTTCAAACACTCTACTACGATCGATTCTTTTCTAAAATTGATCTGCTAGAATAAACCTGTATTCATAATAACTTCACAAAAGAGAGGCGTTCCCCTCACCTCTCTCAAATTTTACACTGCTGTATTACCTACAGGATGTAAAACTTTGAGGGCATCAAACAAAGAGAATGCCTTTCTAAAAAGAATAGATCAAGACATCATAAACCCTCGGAGCTCCCCCTCTGTTCCTGTCTTACATAGTTCTGTTGAGAAGGAAGTGTGGAGTTGGAAGGGGATGCTTTGTCTTGCGTGTTTGTGATGTTCGAATTCTTCAGATGTAGATAGAAATGTGGAGTAATGACAGTTTCATTTTAATGACTTCGTTTCCTTCGTTGTCAACTACGAAAGGAGTTCTTAAGGGAGACTTACTGGAGAGCAAGGCAAAGAGAGCACCTGAAAGAAATACTGACTATTGGACCCCCCCTCCATATTTAAATGTAAGCATTTCTTTACAGCTGTATTCAGTGCTCACCTCTTGGCTGAAGAACAGTTTCTTCAAAGAGACAAAGCTGTATAGATTTTTGCTACTGATTCTTGTAAACACAGTCATAATGTTTTCTGGAACTACAAGTATTTTCAAGGCTATTAAATAACATGCATGAATAAAACTTTTACCCACTTTCTCTCAGATTAGGAAGGTATTATTAATTAAGGTTGTCAAAACCTAGTTTATCAAATCAGATTATAAGCTGTTGCTTTACAATCATTCATTGACTTATAAAAAATTTATTATTTTTCCCTACTATTAATACAAAACAAAATATATGGTAGCTGCTAGACTGATTATTTTTAGCGATATATTCTTTTCACTTTTAAAAAAATAGAAACAGTTTTCTTAATTATATCTAATGAAATTATTGAAGTTATTTCTGGTTTTTATACATGGGTCTCATTTAATTATCCCTCAAAGCCAAATAATGCGCACACAATTACAGAAGGAATGCCAAGGCTATTATCATTCTCCACTCTTCTTAAGTAACTGGTAATTTTAGCTGCAAATGACATTTCACTATAGCAAATTAAGTAATGAGAATGATTTTGATTTATTATTTTGTTATATAACTTACTTTAAAATGAATAAATATATTAGAATTTCATCCTTTTAATCTTACTGGACTGTTTTTAGTACTCTAACTTACAGATTGTATCTTTTACTTTATTTCTAGTCATATTTATGATCGTTTTTAAAATCTATTGATTTGGACTTTTACATGAAGTCAGATATTTTTCTGAAAAATATCTGATTTGGCTAATTGGTTTGAAAAAGAGAACTGGCTTTGCCATTTATGTTGTATAACAGATATTTTCTATAAATAGAATTATTAAATCCATAGCTCTAAGATGATGACAAAGGTTTATTTAAAGCACGATCTAAAATGAAATCATTTTCTCAGAATATTATGTTGGTAAAAGTGTAATGAAATCAGTAATATGTCCATTTTCTTTCCCTTTCTTGCACCTCTCAGTGAAAGAGTAGCAGATGTAGTTATTGATCACTGAATGAAGCTTGGCAAACCTTTTTTGTATACTTCTCAGAAAGTGAATGACTCTGGGAGTGGGTAACAAACCTTGCTCCAAGTCGGGTGTTTTTTAATTCTTTATTTAATCAAACTGAAGCAGAACTTATTTGATTGGCTGTTGACTTGTAAATCATTAAAAAGAATTTCATGGTAAATGCCATTTGTGATACATGGCATTTATATTTATTTCTTTGGGATCAACTTTATATAACTGATGATGATTTTAACAACAGTAATAATTAGTCACCTAAACTATAGTAAATGGTTTAACACTTAGAGCTGGTATCATAAATTTTTTTTAGGTTTAAATTTAAATCTATATGAAGGGAGCCCCCCAAAAATCCAGAATTATCTTTTGGAGGTTAGGCTCTTTGTAGTACACTCGGAATTTGTTCCACCGGATCAAACGATCAACCAAAGTTTTTATCTTGAAGTTTTCAGGTTGCATCACGATTTGCAGAAGAAACATCTTGAGTTTTGGCAAACAGGTGGCTGGTTCTTCCACCATGACGATGCACCTGCCTACACTGTACTGAGTACTCAGCAGTTTTTTGCTCTAAAACGGCATAATCCTCAGATCTTACCCACCCTATTCACTCGATCTTGCCGCAAACTTTTTTTGTTTGTTTGTTTCCTCGGATGAAGAAAGCCCTCAAAGGGAAAAGTCTTGCCATTGTGGAAGAGGTGAAACAAAAAAAAATGACAGAAGCACTAAAAGACATCAAAATTGAAGAGTTCAAAAACTGTTTTGGCCGTGGAAAAAGCATCTTGATAGGCATATTGCATCAAACAAAGGGTACTTTCAAGGTGACTAAATTTTAAACATGTAAGAATAAATACACAATCTTTTGTAAATAAATTCCAGGGCTTTTTTTGGGGTCCCCCTTGAACTATCAGGGTCCTGCCCTCCAAAAAACAATTCCAGGTTTTTTGGGTCCCTCCTAATATGCACATACATATTTCTCTAGTTTTTCATATATATTTCTCTCTAATTTTTCTAACTCTTTTCAGCTTTTGATATATGCAGATACATGTAAAACTAGGGAAAATAAAGCAAATAAACAAGCTTAGGAATATGAAAGGAGATTATAATTACCACTGATAAGGAAAACAGCTTTTAAAGAATAAAAGAAAGTCATCTTTAAAAAAAAAAGAAAGTCATCTAAAGGATTAGAGCAATAAATATAATAAATAACTCACTCAGGAAATATATTAGATGATATATTCACATAAATGTTCTGGACAATATATATGAAAAACTAGATAAGCTAGAGTTTCGTGTGTGTGTCTGTGTGTATGTACACACACACACACACACACACATATCCTTGTTAAATAATGGCTGTTTAATTCAGATTACAATTCTATTTTCCCCACCCCTGTTTTTTTTTTCATTATCCCATTGTGGTGGTGGTGGCTATTGTGAGTATGTCATCAGGATCCAATCAGGAAATGGGGGCAAACTCATGGTGGGCAACTGGAGGAACACTTGATAAAGGGACTATTGACAAAGGAAAAGGCAGAGTGTAGGAGACCTCAAGGTGGCTGGGTGGGAGGACTGGAAGGAGAAGCCCCCTGAGAGGGGCTGAGACCTGGAGGGGGAGCATGGCCAACTCACAGCCCACAGTGAGAGGACAGTGAGGGAAATGCTCTGACTTCACACTTCCTCCTTCCAGTCTTCTGTTGTGCTCCCTCTTGGCTAAACAGCAGGCAAGGGAGCCCCTTAATGCCTCCACCCCTCAGCCTCTCAGGACCGGGGACAGGAAGAGCCAGGAGGAACAGAAGAGGCAGGTGGAAAGTTGCCCTCACATCTGGAGTCCTTTTGCTTCCTGCATTCTTTGGGTTTACTTTACTCTTTCTTCCCTGAATTTTCAGAAACGTGAGGATTTAATTCTCAGTTCCTTTATTGGCATTTTTGTTTAGTAACAAGAACAGTTAAACTATATGGTAGTCAACTAATGGTAACAGTACAGACACTGACCAGTCAGAATGAACATGGCCCTTGGGACTCCTGGGGAGAACTTGGTGTGTCCACATTAACCCTTTAGCCGCCGCGTCTTGGGAGAGTTGGTGGTCTGAGCAGAGGTCAGAGTGGTTCTATTTACCAATCCGCACAGAAGTGTTCCCTGTTTTAACAGTCAGTATGGTTAAACTAGTCAGTGCTGGCTAGATGACAATTCTATTTAAAATTATTTTACGGCCGGGCTTGGTGGCTCAGTCTGTCATCCCAGCACTTTGGGAGGCCAAAGTAGTGGATTGCCAGAGCCTGCGGGTTCGTGACCAGCCTGGGCAACTTGGTGAGACCTCGTCTCTACAACAAATCAAAAATTAGCCGGATGTGGTAGCACACACCTGTAGTTCCAACTATTTGGAAGGCTGAGGCGGAAGGATCACCAGAGCCTGGCAAGTGGATGCTGGGGTGGCTCTGCACATGCCACTGCACTCCAGCCTGGATGACAGAGTGAGACTCCAACTCAAAAAAAAAGAAAAAATTATTTTATAACTGAAAAGCTATTTGGGGTCATTGTTTTAAATTGATTAAGGTATTCTTAAACTTCAAACTTGTGTTATTTATACAGTATCTAATCTAGTTGCTTTGTGATTAGAAAAAGTTATCCATATTCTTTCTGTATTTCATAGTTTATCAAGGTTTTCTTTGTAGCCCTTGTGTAATCAATGTTTGTAAGTGGTCTGTGGATATGAGAAAATAAAGTCTATTCCTTGCAAGGATCTTGAAAGATATATACTAAATTAATATTTTATTCAGAGCCTCTGTATACTTTTTTAAAAATTAAACTTGATGTGACAGATGCTAAAAGAATTGTCAACATCCTCTGCTACATCTGCATGTCCCTCGGTAGCTTTGTTATGGTCATCGCTATCTCTCCAAGGACATGTAAGGACAATCTGTGAAGACCAGGCAGAGGAGTGGGCAGAGATCACCATAATTTCTTCATAATGTCTAATGCCTTTAATAGAGTGATGTCATCCTGTCCTTTAAGGAAGTAGACTCTGGCCTTCTGAGTCATGGAAAAGACAGAATGGGAGGGCATATGGGTCTGACTGTCATTTTATGTGGTCTTCATTTTATAAGGTGACAGTCAAGTCTGGTGGGATGGAGAAAGTTTTTATGCCTTAAAGTTCCCTCCTATGGCACTGGGCAGTCTGACCACATTAGCCATCAGCAGTGTTGGATTTTTCCATTTTTTCCTGGACCACAGTAACCTAAGACATTGTCTGGTACTGCTCCCCAGACACTGTGTCAATCCAGGGGCAAAGGTTTCTACCAGTGCATGTCCTGTTTGCCTCTAGCAGCATGAAAAAAGCAGTGAAATCTTAAAGTATCCTTGGACTAGCTCTCAAGGGGACCATGCCTCAGAGTCTGGCTGGAAGTGGCACGAGAGTCCTTTGTGGCATCATGTTAACAGCTCCTTGTCTGATCACGCTCTTCCATTTATGTCCCATTCCTTAGCCAGGCACTCATCTTAATGGCAGCAGCTTATTACCAATTACACCATCAAATTGGACCCTTATCTAATTTAAAATTTTTTAAAATATTAGAATAATTAGAGACTCGCTTCCTATGTTCATATCTTCATATTTTGCTATATAGACAATTTATGCTTGAATTTTGACCCTGGATCCACCACTTAAATTATAATTGAGTCTCAGTTAGCTGTGTAAAATACACTTTTGGTTCCAGCTAAATGAAGTCCCTCCTTGGGAATACAGATAAGAAATAAGAAACTTGTTTCTCCCCACTTAAAATGCATGAGTTCTGTTAAATAGGGTAGATGTTGGCTTATACTTGAATGTCTGTATCAAATTAATGAGAGATACTGCTGCTTCTTCCATTCGTAGATGAATCTGTTATCCTAGAAAGGAAGGTATGTCTCACTCTCTCCAGAATTACTGGTTGCAAGGAAGAGAAACCTATTTGAGCTCATCCAAATGACCAGCAAAGGGGGAAGAGGAGAGAAGGAGCAGTGTTGTAAAATTATACAGCAGACAGGCTCTCTTGTAAAATTACAAGGAGCTAGGCTTCTCTTCTCTCTCTCTGGACTACATTCCATTGCTTGTCTGTGTCCTTTCATGCCTCTGGACCTGAGGTTTGGATGATTTCACAGCATTAACACCCACCACTCACATTTTTTAGAATCATCAGGAAAGGAATTCTTTTTGGTCACTGACCAGCTCATTAATTGGCTCCACATGGGTTCCATGTCCATCTCTGGCCCAAAAGTGGCGTCATCTAGTAAAAACCTGGCCGCCAGCACCTGCTCTTGCTGGGGCTGGAGAGTGAAGAATTTCTCGGAAGAGATCACTCTGAGCTGGCATGAGAGGCGGTGGGCTCGTGGGATATACCGGAGGGAATGGGGGTAAAGTCCCACCTAGGTATTAGGAAGAGTCTTATATTCCCTTTGGAGGAGACCCATGTAAATGGCCCCACAAAATCTGTGTCAGAAAGGATTTTGAAGTTTTAGAAATAGAATTTTGTAGGTGAAAACTGATCGTTCATCTTGTATTTTTAACTTAAAAAATCAATACCACCGTGCCGGAACGTTCAATGTAAGGTATATTTAGATCACGGATTGAGTTGTTATTTCTGAGCAGTAGCATGAACCAAGAGAAGAGCGAGAGGAGTCAGGAGGTCTCACTTCTGTCTCATGCAGCGGTTCTGGGGCACCTTGAGACTCTTGCTAATCTCAACCTCTCTGGAGTTCAGAATACATTTTTCCAAACAAGAGGACAAGTTGTATCATGGGTCCGAGCATGGCAGTGCCTCTGGATATCACATCTTAGACAGCTAACCTTATCTTGCAACAGTTGGGACCTGATGACACACTTTGGTGGAGAAGGGAAGGAAGCAAGGAATGGGATATGGCGGGCTTAAGGAATAAACCTGGCTGCCTTGTGCCTGTGACCTGCAGCAGCACAGATCATGGTGTCCTAGGAGGCATGGAAAACCTAGCCTTGGGCAGTATTTATATCTAGGGTGCTTTACTGGTGGGCTGTCATTTTCTGGGTTGATGGTATTTGGTGAACAAAGTCCAAGGGGAAATAGAGTGTCACAATTTAAGAGGCTCATTAGTTTGGAGCAAGTCCCCAGTCAAGGTTAAGAGGTATATAGGGAAATGTTCTTATGGAAGAGAGGAAGTCAACACAGTCTTGCAGTCAGTTGGGTCAGCCCTCCAGTGCAGTGCTGCCCAGGAAACTAAGAATGACTTCTGCAATTAGTTCTGATGCCAGCTATCTGGAACTAGGCCAGACTTCACAAGTTTACTCCAACACTGTCCCCCACAAACTGCCACAAACATGGGAGCACTAAGCCACTCACACTTCTACCAGCTGGCTACAAATTTAGGAGTTCTCACTACCCCCTTAGGTTTGTGAATTTACTCGAATATCTCCCAGAATACAGGAAAGTGGTATACTTAGGATTGCAGTTTCATTATAGCCAAAGGAGGCAAATCAGAATCAGCCAAAAGAAGGGATGCATCACGTGAGATCTGGGAGTATCTGGAATGCCAAGCTTTCTGGCGTCTTCTCCTGTGGAGTCAGGGTGTGTTACCCTCCCAGCACAGAGTACTGACAACTAGGGAAACTCATCTGAGTTTTGTTGTTCAGAGTTTTTTTGGGGGTTTCATATGTACACATGATTGATTGGATTATGGGCCATGTAATTGAACTGAATCTCCAGTTCTCCTCTCTTCTCCAGAGGTCAGGGGGATATCATGTGACTCAGAGACCCAACCTCCTAATCATATGGCTGGACTTTCTAGCATAACCAGCTCCCATCTTGAGTCCATCTCTTAGGTATAAACTATCTAGAGGGTTCACCATTAATCACCTTGTTAGCATAAACTATCAGAGCCAACCACGAGAAAAAAAGGCACTGTTCTCATCTGAGAAATTCCAAGTACATAGAGACTCACTCCCCAGAACTGGAAACAAAGGCCAGCCTTTTCATGATACAAAAACTCCTAATCATTTCTAACTGAGCAGGCATATGAAGGAATATGTTCGCATACAGATGCCTAGATTTAGGGCAGCAACCAGTCCTGTCCTCCTCCCACATCCCAGCCTAGGAACAAGGGTGAGAAGGGAGACCAGTTTCTTGTGTACTTTTCATGACAGTTCCCCTTGACTTTAAAAATGGCAAGACTGGGCCAGAAATTCACAGACTTCAGTGTGTAGAAGAGGTGTGGCTTCTGTCACAGAAGGAAGCCATTAGAAATACATAGTCACATTCATGATTCCTATTGCTCAAAAGGGACCATTTGGGGTCAGTATTTAGTGCCCATATATGCAGGACACTATGAACTTCCTGAATGTTTTAAAGACTCTTTCTTCTACAGACCTGGAAGCACTTTGAGTACTGTTCAATAAGGTAACAGTACATTTTGCATTTGCTACCTTGCTGGGTTTCTTATCAAGTAGTAGGATTAGCAATTAATTACCTGGCTTTGGGGGCTAAACAGTTGTGAGTCAACAGTTGCCAGGGGTTCCATTTCACATGCACTAGAAAAAGGTAATGGTACCTGGTACTGCATTTAAGAATTGTGGAGATTCTATGGTTTCTAATGCTGAGTTTCCAGGGTCAGTTTATATTTTGATCTTCTTAGGCCAAGTATGACATATGTACCAGTCCACCAGAGGAGATACTTAACTTATATTGAAGCCTATTTACCCTTTTTAATGCTGGTCAGTGCCAGAATTCTTTTTCATCTTTATATCTCTTGTAGTCCCTAATGCTAAGCCTCACACATGATAAGTGCTCTGTAAGTATTTACTAGATTAAATGTCTGAAGAATTAGCTCCCAGTGGTTGAGCTGATTACATTTTTATCATCATAAGTGGAAATGTCAATGACTTGCACAGAGATGACTATGAGGTGTAGATCCTTGCTGCTCAAAATGTGGTCTTTGGACCAGACCATGTTCTCACCTAGGAGATCAGTACAAATGCTTAGTCCCAGACCTGCTGGATCAGAATCTGCATGTTAACAATATCTGAAGACCATGAAGGTTTAAGAAGCTCCTCCAGACCAGCGTTCCTCAACTGTCCTAGCACATTAGAATCTCAGAACAATTAGGTCAGAATCTCTATAGGCAGAATCTAGACTTTAGTATTTTGTAAAGCTCTCCAGAAAAAAAAAAAGCAACACTGGGGTGGAGCATTGCAAGTCAAGGAGCATTGCAAGTCAAGGAGCATTGCAAGTCAAGTATTTTGTAAAGCTCTCCAGAAAAAAAAAAATCAACAACACTGGGGTGGAGCATTGCAAGTCAAGCAGACTTGATCAATTCAAATAATCTGGTTTTTTGGGTTTTTTGTTTTTGTTTTTGCTCTGAAAATAAGCCTGATGCTCATGAACTGAATCACCTTTCCTTCCAATAAAGTCTAGTTCACTTCTGTATCTTACACATCTTTCAAAGATTATAGAATATTCTACATCCAGAAGTCACTTTGTGTGAGTGGGATTACGTTTGGGGTATGTTAAATTGAAGATCAGATGTATTCAAAATGTTGGCTTTAAAGAGGATGAAGTGCCATAAGGAACAACACAAGAAATTTACAGTGTCTTTTTCTGGGAGTCAGATCTTTTGGTTATATTTCTTTCAGTTGCCACTCTGAAGTAGAGTCTGGAGAAATTGCTATTCTTCTATAAAGAGCCAAGTTCAGTAGGGGGTAGCTTGCTCCCACAGAAGTTTCAAATTGTGAACTGATTCTGGAAGCCTGATGTGCGTGAGATGTATACCTTCAGTCTATCTTCCCATAGCCCATAGCAACCTGCACCACTATGTGGACCCCTGCGTATCCCCAGCAGGCTCTTTCTCCTTTCCCTGGACTCTTACCATCAGGCTGTCTCCAGGCTCAGGCCTTTGGTCTCCTCTCTTCTCTCCGCTCAATCCCCTGATCATCTCATCCAGTCTTATTTCATGTCTGCACTGATGGCACAAACTTTTATTTCCATCCCACATCTCCCCTCCAAATGCCAGGCTTGTTTTTCTATCATCACTTGGATGGTGATAAAAAAGCATTTCAAACATAAAATGTCTACAACCAAACTCTTGGTTTTTTTACTCAAACCTGCCCTGTCCCTTTCCCCATCTCAGCTTGTGGCAAATCTACTCTTCTAATGCACTCAGGTATTTTTTTAAAAATCTGCGCACTTTTTTTTTCTTTTCTTTCTTTCTTTTCTTTATTTTTTATTTTTTATTTTTTTGAGTTGGAATCTGACTCTGTCGCCCAGGCTGGAGAGCAATGACACACTCATAGCCACCCCAGTGTCGACCTGCTGGGTTCCAACGATCCTTCCACCTCAGCCTTCCAAGTAACTGGAACTACAAGCGCGCTACCACACCCGGCTACTTTTTAAATTTATTTTAGAGACAAGGTCTCGCCAAGTTGCCTGGGTGGGTCTTAAACATGCGGGTTCAGGCAATTCACTCGCCTTGGCCTCCCAAAGTACTGGGATTACAGGCTGAGCCACCAAGCCTGGCCAACCCTTTTCTACTCACACCCCATATCCAATCCAGCCACAGATCCTTTATGTCCATGTTCAAGGCATGTCTAGAATTTGACAACTTCTCACCACTAACCTGGTCCAAACCACTACCATTTCTCACCAGAATTATTGCAAAGGCTCTTAATTTTTCTCCTTGCTTTTGCTCTTGGTCACCTTGGTATATCCACAGCACAATATCCCGAGAGAGCCCATTAAAATGTATGCCCAATTGTGTCACTTCTCTGTGTAAGTCCCGTCGGTGGCTTCCTTATTTCTGAGGAGCAAAATCCTTGCTGTGACTTACAAGGTGCTATGCAATGTTTTCTTTCTCCTTTTAAGTCCTGTTCTCTACCTGGGTCTCTGCTCTAGCCACTCTAGCCCCTCCTGCCTCCGGGCCTTTGCCCACACCATTCCAACTACTTGGAAAGCTCCTCTCCCAAATCTCCACATGTCTTACTTCTTCCCTCCTTCAAATCTGCACAGATGCACCTTCTCTCTCTCTTTTGATGGCCCCTTCTAAGATTCAACCCTTTTGCAGCCTTCTACCTCATATTACCTCTTCCACATCCATACTTTATTGTCCCCAGAGCTCATTTCGCTTCTACTATATTACATCACTCAATTACTTTTGTTTATTGTTATTATTCTCATTCTAGAATGTAAGCCTCGTGATGGTAGAAAAAGGAATGTTGATTATTTTAGCAACTGCTGTCTTACCAGCATCTAGAAAAGGCACATCAAATAAATGAACAGATGTATTTGCTATTCCAAAGAGAATTGAACTCCTCCACTTCATGTAAAACATCATGCATTTCTCACCCAGAGCTTATGAGGCCCCATGCCAGGGGCTGGGGAAGATCGGTAAGACATTACCCCCACGTTATCTCTGTATCTCGGAGTTCACAGTCTGGTGGAGGGTCTGTTGTACTAACAAGCACAATAAAATACGATTCATGTACATAAAGTTCAAAATCAGGTGCCCTGGCAGCTCAGAGGACACTAACAACCTGGATGAGTTAGGGGATGTGGTATTTGAACTTGGTGCAGAGTGGGAATTCCAGGTAAAGAAAAAGAATGCATCTTAGGGCAGAGACCGCTTTGTGAAAAGCTCCTCAGGTAGGAGGTGTCTCCAGAATCACTGGACGGCAGGAGGGACATGGGAATAGGTGAGGGAGTGGCTGGGAGAAACCCAGAAAGGGAAAGGATGCAGCAGCGAGTTTAGCCTTTATCCTGCAGGCAGTGGTGGGTCATTAAGTGTTCTGAGCAAAGAAATAACATGATTAAATTGAAAGTATGTGAAGACCTCTAGCGGAGGTGTGGGGAGGGTGGAGGAGGAGGAAGGCCAGCTCTGACACGCAGGAGGCTTGTGGAGGGCCTGGCGGTGGACTGAGCAGGATCAAGGGACTCAGAGCTATCAAAAGGTGACTGGCCTATTTTTAATAGTTGGAGCCGTGACTGGGGAATAAATTATAAGCACTAGTCATAAGAGAAAAATAAATTACACTCAAAATGATATACCATTTCAACCATTAAGTTAAAAGCAAAGACAGCTGATGATAGCAAGTACTGGCAAGCATGCAGAGACATGGAAACCGATGGGCGAATCAATGGTCCCTTCCCTTTGGTGAGCGCAGTGGTCCCACCGGGCGAGGTCGAACATGAGTTGACTTACCGGACCAGCAGACTGTGTCATACATACCCAGGGAATGTCTCGCACTTGTGTATTACTGGTTGTAACCAAGAAAGGAATTTGTTTGAGGCAGCAAAAGAAAAATTAACAGAAGCAGCTTAAACTCTTTTAGGAGAATGCATAAATAAATGTTGGGATGCATGTCAAGGAAATATTATAGAGTGATTAAATCAGAAAACTCGAATTATCAATATTGATGTAGGTAGGTAAATGTCCCAGACAAAAAGTTTTATTTCTGGAGTGTGAGGAACTTTTTGTATACTATTGTGAAATCACTTAAGCTGCCAAAAAGGTTAGTTTAAAACCATGAGTAATAATATAAAATGCTGTCAATTTTCTATGGGATCAATATAGAATGTACATTAGATACAGTGATTATTAGTTGAACAGACAATGCCTGTATCAAAAGTCAAAATGCCACTAACTGTCATATTTTCTTTTGTCAACCAAAGTAACAATGACGTGTTTTATATGCATTTAGAGAGCACTGAGGTTAAAATGGAAGAACTTTTCCAAAAAAAATCAAAAGATGTAAGCTTGAGGCTTGGCTCTGTCGTTCTTATTTCTGCAACTTTGTTCACGTCCCTTAAACTCCCTGAGACTTCTATTGTTAGTTTATTTGTCTTAAAATGAGGCCAGGAAAGTCTGCCCTGCCTCCCCTGTGGAGTGATGGTGAGGACCACACGAGATGGCACGGAGGAAAGGGGCCCTGTGACGTGGAAGTGCCCGCCAGTGCTCGCTGCTATTAATTCACTGTCCAAACGCTGTATTTTTTCATCTTGTTGAAGAAATAAATTTCAAAGTAAGATTGTCACTCAACCGACAGGTCTGAAAGGACAGCAAAACGGCCTGGCTTTGCTATTCATAGACCAAACTGTTTAGGGTCTGTGTTGTTCCAGGTCCTCTGAGAGACAGGTGCCAAGATGAGATCAGACATGCAAGAGATTGATGAGGAAAAAGGCTGTGAGGGAAAATGGTCCGACCCTCACGAAGGAGAAAGGAAGGGAGGAAGGTTGGGTGGGAGCCCCTTAGGCCACAGTGTGATTCTCAAATGCTGTGCCTCGGAAGAGTCAGACATCTCCCAGGAATGAGACACCACTGGCATCCCTGCTGCACTGGGTCATAGGAAAGAGTTGTCTGTAGACACTGGCCCTGATGTGATGGACTCTGGAGCACAGGACTGGGTCCACCTCCAGCCTTCAGAAACCTAAGTACTACATTTTCCCACCTGCCTCAATGTCATGACACCTATATCATATTTGGATGACCATGGCTGCCATTATTTTTAGCAAAATGACTTTTCAAAGAACATATTTATCTAGATAGTAAAATATGAAAACTAATGCCTATTTTATTATTAATGTTTCACTTTTTTATTATTTTTATTTTTTATTTTTAGTTTTGTAGAGTAGGGCCTCACTATTTTGCCTACACTGGTATCGAACTCCTGGCTTCAAGTGATCCTCCTGCCTAGGCCTCCCTAGTGCTGGGATTACAGGTGTAAGCCACCATACCCAACCATTTTCACTATTAATATCAACTATTTCACTATTCAATAGTCAGTATCCTGCTTTATGTTAAATACATTCCTGTCACTATCAAGAGCGATTATAAAATTCGCCATCATTTTTAGTGGTGATTGAACATTGATCTAGAAGTTCTGGCTCATGGAAAAAGATGTCAAGCAACAGCTATGGGGAACACAATGGCAATGGTCACTGTTTTTAGGGATATCTGTAAAACATAAGAAAAATATCTAGTTATTTGAATCAATAAGACAGTTTATAAGCTTAATAATATCCTCATATAAATTTTAAAAGTCATTTTAAAATCATCTAATTCCCAATGGTAATGAAAACATAAAATATCCATACTTTAATCATTAAGTGCAGAAAGGATGTAAATAAAACTACAAAACTTTACTAAGAAACATGAAAGATTTAAATTAATCTGCAAACACAACACATTTTCTTCATGAAAAAATGGCATATTGTAAAGTTATGTTTCATGATAATTCATATATTGTTTGCAATGTAAATAGAATATTCTCAATGTTTTCGCTAATTGAAGTTTTATTGAAGTTAATATGACTATTTTTAAATGTTCTGAAAGAATTGGTGGTTCAGAAGATGTACATTTCGGAGGACCAAAGAAGTAGAATGAAATAAGATTAACACCATCATATTTTAAAACTACAATAATGAACAAAATGTGATCCTGATTCAGAAAAAAAACAGTAGGTCCATGAAGCAGTGTAACTCAAAGTAAATTCTAGAACATGGAAAAAATTGATAAAAAATATGGAAGAAGCAGTTATTTGTAATGATGACCGGTGTTATTTACATGCACCCAAATAAATTACAAATGGTTGTAAGAGCTGATTTTTCAAAATAGTGCTACTAGATGGATGCAGAAATCATGTTTATCTCTATCTGCGTGGGGAGGAGGTGTGAAGAGGGCTTTCTAAAATTAAAGTGTTAGAAGGAATCAGAAAGAAGAATTTTGACGACATAAAATTGGAAATCTTCCATTAACAGTCAGATATACAAAATTTAAAAGCAAACGACACACTGGGAAAATATTTGCAACAAGTATGTTAGACAAAAGATTGGTATTTTAGTGTTTACAGAGCTCCTATACTTAACTGAAAAAGAATACCAAACTTGAGGACATAATCCTAAAGAACAAGGTCAGACCATTCACAAAAGGGCAATACAAGCTGTCTAAGAGAAGGCTGAAAAAGTTCAATCAGAGAAGGTTGAGAATGAACATTCAATGTTTGGGGGAGAAAAACACTTGCCTTGATTGCTGCTTGGGTAGAAATTGGTGAGGCCTCTTGTAAAGCTACTAGGCTGCATATTCATAACCTTTTACTCAGTTGCGCTCTTCAGGTTGTCATATTTTCTACAAACAAAATATATTTTCTAATAAACGAAATATAGAACATATTTTTGTATGTGCAGAGACATTTGTCTCAATAGATTCATGAAGTTGCATAACTCAGTGTAAATTCTAGCATATGAAAAAATAATACATGACAAAAGGGAAGCAGGTATCATAATGAAGAATAGTATTGTCTACATGAACCCAAATAAACTGCAAATGGATTTAAAAGAGCTGATTTCTAACATTGTTAAGATGTCCATCTACCAAAGGCAATCTACAGATTCAATGCAATACAAATTAAATTACCAACATCATTCTTCCCAGACCTGGAAACAATACAGAAATTCATATGGAAACAGAAACGACCATGAATAGCCAAAACAATTCTTGGCAAAAGAAACAAAGCAGGAGGTATCACACTCTCCAGACTTCAAACTTTACTATAAGGCTACAATAATCAAAACAGCCTGGTATTGGTACAAGGACAGACATATAGTCCAATGGAACAGGATAGAGATTCTGGAAGCAAAGTCTCAATTTCTCAACCAGTTCATCTTTGACAAAGCTTCCAACAACAATCACTGGGGAGAGGAGAACCTATTCAGTAAATGGTGCTGAGAAAACTGTCTGATCACATGCAGAAGAATGAAACAGGACCCCTACCTATCACTGTACACAAAAATAAACTCTAAATGGATCAAAGACCTAAATGTAAACCCTCAAACTGTAAAAATCATAGAAAATGCAGGAGATACCCTTATGGAAATTGGAACTGGCAATCAATTCCTGATCAGAACCCTAAGTGCCCATACGATAAGAAATACGACAAGTAGGACTTCATCAAACTGACAAGCTTCTGCAAAGTAAAAGAAACCATTGAGAGAGCAGGGAGACAGCCCACAGACTGGGAAAAAATACTTGCCAACTGTGAATCTAACAAAGGCCTAACATCTAGGATCTACAGGGAACTCAAATGCGCCAAAAGGAAAAAAACAAACAGCCCCATTAAGAAGTGGGCAAAAGACATGAATAGACACTTCTCAAAAGAAGACATATGGGCAGCCAGCAGACATATGAAAAAGCATTCAGCCTCACTAATCATCAGAGAAATGCAAATCAAAACCACATTGAGATACCACCTAACCCCAGTAAGAATGACCATCATTAATAAAACAACAACAGATGCTGGCAAGGATGCAGAGAAAAAGGAGCACTTTTACACTGCTGGTGGGAATGCAAACTAGTGCAACCTCTTTGGAAGACAGTGTGGTGATTTCCGAAAAAACTAGAAATTGACCTTCTATATGACCCAGCAATCCCCCTACTGGGAACATGCCCAGAGGAACTCAGATCTTTCTACAAAAAAGATACCTGCACATGCATGTTTGTTGCAGCTTTATTCACAATAGCAAAAACATGGAACCAACCATGCTGCCCATCGAAGCTGGACTGGATTTTAAAAATGTGGTACATATACACAATGAAATATTATGCAGCTATAAAAAAGGACAAACATATGGACTTCGCAGCAACTTGTATGGATTTAGAGTCTATCATACTCAGTGATCTATCACAGAAACAAAGAACAGACTACCATATGTTCTCACTCATAAGCGGACCTTGAACAATTATCATAATACTATAAGAAAGGGATTGGCAATAGTGGGAAACTGTCGGGGAGGAGAGTGGAATTGACAGTTGAGGGAAACTGCCAGGGGAGGGAGGGGCACACCTCATCAACAAAGGTATCTGCATAATGAGCATTTGTATACCTAACCCTGAATTGTACCCCACATCTTTATTATAAAAGAAATAAATAAAAAATAATTAAAATAAAATAAAAGAGCTGTTTTTTTCAAAATAGTTTATGAGATATCATCATTAAATTGCAGAAATAGGAAAATCTAAGTCTCCAAATTAGGACCTAAATTATGGTATGTTTATAAAAGGTATCTATTAAAATTTATTTATGGAAATATCTTAACATTGGAAATATATATAATTTATCGGAAATTGGAATACAAAACTGTTTCTACACTACATCTTAAGACAAAAGAAAAGGAAAAAAAAATGACTTCAGGCATCTACCAAATTGGTTAACAGTGGTGGATTCTGCATTATGGTTGTCTTTTTTCTTCTGTTTCTGTTTTTCATAGCTTTCAGATTTTCCACAGTAATAGTAAGTCCTTTTTATAATTAAAAAAGGAAGAACTATCAAAGCTACATTGAAACTAAATGTGAAATGGCTATTGTAACTTAAAGTCAAGAGGAATCTAATTTTATTCACTGTCTGATGAATAAGATTTGTTTACAGTCTTATCATTCTCCACCTTCCCTACACTGAAGTCTTTGCAACTAGCTGACACTAAGTAGGAGTTCATTTTTGGGAAGATACTTCATAATATAGTGGCATTGGTGAGTCTTCTCATAAGATCCATTGCCATGGGAAACATTCCTCAAAGGATAGAATATAAAAAGTCTGTTAAAAAGGAGGCCTCTGAGTTAGGCAAAAATAATTAATGGACGCCAAAGGAAATGGCTGAAAGTTTAAAAAGTAATTATATAGTTGCCTAATCTCAACGTATCTCTCCACAAGACACTTACTAACTTTACAGTATGGGAATAGCAGACAGCACCTTAACCAAGTACTCAAAGTTAAGATCACCAGTGCAGTATGGGCCTTCTGCTACGGACACTAAGAAAAACTCAGTGTGGCTTCTGCAGTGTTCCTGCCCAAAATACAGAGCCTGAATCAGCTCACAAGGAGACTTCAGGCAAACTTAAAGTGAGGACATTGCTCGAACTAACTGGACTATACTCTTAAAAACCATCGGTGACACAAAATACAAAGAAAGGCAACTGAACTGAATGCAACACATGATCTTGGATTTGGGGTTTTTCTTAACCATAAAGGACATTATTGAGAAAATTGTCAAGGACTGTAATTAGATAATAGTTCTGTGTCGGTGTTAATTTCCTAGTTTTTATAATTGTACTAGAGTTGTGTAAGAGAATTTTTTGTTTTCAGGAAATGTGCTTCAAAGTATTTAGGAGTAAGAGAGCATTCTATCTATAAATTACTCCTTAATGGTTCAGAAAAAAATACACATACATATGTATATATAAATATGCAGAAACATATAAACTATATGTCTCACATACAGAGACAGTGAGGAAAAGATAAAAACAAATAGTAAGATATGAACATTTGGAGAACCTATGTGCAACATACTAGAGAGTTCATCATAGCATCCTTGCAACTTCTCTGTAAGTCATAGTATAACAAAATTTTTTTAAAAATTAAAGCAGAAAGGGGCTGGTGGTTGCAGCTCTGCTAAGCATTAGCATATCATTGGGGCCCTCCAGTTCCTGAATTTGACATGCCTTTTTTCTTCTTCTTTTTTAAAAATTTCAATAGCTTTAAGGATACAAATGGTTTTTGGTTACATGGATGCATTGTCCAGTACTAAAGACATTTGAGCTTCAAGTGTCCCCATCACTCCCACTAGTGCACATGGTACCCAATAGGTCATTTTTCATCCTTTTCCTCCACTCCACTCCCCCTTCTAAGTCTCCATTGTCCATGATACCGTGCTGTATACATTTGCAGAGCCTTAACTTAGCTCCCACTTATAAGTGAGAACATAAGATGTTTGGTTTTCCATTCCTGTGTTACTTCACTTTGGAAGATGGTATCCATTTCCACTCAAGTTGCTGTAAAAGACATCATTGGGTTATTTTATATGGCTGAATGGTATTCCATGATGCATACATAAAACACATTTTCATTATCCACTGGTTGGTTGATGGGTATTTAAGTTGATTCCACATCTTTGTGATTGTGAATGCTATAAACATGTAAGTGAAGGTGTCTTTTTTTGCATAAGCACTTCTCTTCAGTAGACACCAAGTGGTGGGATGGCTAGGTGGAATGATAGATCTACTTTTAGTTCAAGAAATCTCCATACCGATTTTCATAGATGTACTAATGTACACTACCACCAACGGTGTATCAGCATCCCTTTCACTGTATCCATACCAGCATCTTTTTTTAAAATTATTTTTTTAATAATGGCCATTCTGACTGGTAAAATGTGGTATCTCACTGTGGTCTTAATTTTCATTTGTCTGATGATGAGTGATGTTGAGCATTTTTCCATATGTTTTTTTGGCCATTTGTATATCCTCTTTTGAGAGATTTCTGTTCATGACATGTCTTTTCCAACCATGAGTTCTCTCTCTATGTCCTGTAGGCAATAGATGTCATATGTCTGGTGCTGTTCTTAAGTCCCTTCCATGTATTTTCCCACTGAAATCAGTTGACAGCATTTTGGAGTAGATACAATTTTAATTTCCATTGACAAGTAAGAAACTAGGATTTAGAGAGGCTGAGTAGCTTGCTTGGGATCCCAGAGCCAGCAAGGGCAGAATGACCCTTGAACTCAGGCTTCTCTACCTCTTTCTGCTACTCTGCCTGTTCCACAGCTGGGAACTGCATATCTCTCCCATCACAACCCTTTGTAACTCTTTTCTCCTGGATATTTACAAATCTAAAAGCATCCCTCTTGTCTTTTCACAGGGCATGGATTCACTGAATTGATTGGCACCATGATATGTGATTGCACTTTGCTCAGTGTGCCAACATTAAAACCATGTTGTTCCTCCCTGCAATCCCCCAAACTATTGGGTTCTGGTTAAGGAAAATGAAGCAATGAGCTATTTCATTAAGTCAGTGAATTTGAGATTCTTTAAGCTTCGTGGCTTAATATGAGCAAGCTGTAATATACGCCTAGTTATATTTCAGAAGCCCCTCCTGGCCATGACAAACTAGTGAGAGAAGCCAAGACAATAACCTCCTTTGGCAGATATTTCTCCTACTCCCTCTCAGTTCCATCTTGGAGTAAGACAGCTCTTATTCTGAGATGTAAATGCCTCCAGAAGGATCCTGTTTCAGTCTCTTAAGCTCCAATATCATAATTGTATTAGCGCCCTTATTGGGACTCACTGCTTGCCAGCTAAAGAGACTGAAAATGACCCAAAATAGTAGCTTCAGGGAGGAGATGTAGCCCTGGGATTGTGCTAAAGACTTGCTTCCCCTGGTTTTCTATGCTTTGAGATAGAAACCTGGTGAGGATGCAGGAATTCAACTGTGGACCCTTACCAAAAACATAGCACTACAACCACAGATGGGAGTCTAGACTTCTCCTCTGTTTTCAGCAGGAAATCAAGTCCTTGTGGCAACACTGAGGAGGGCATACAAAATGTGTTCTGATGTGACAACTTCTGGGAGGAATTCAACATAAGAGTTCACAATAAGCCGGGCTCGGTGGCTCAGCCTGTAATCCCGCGCCTTTGGGAGGCTGAGGTGAGTGGATTGCCTGAGCCCGCGGGTTCGAGACCCGCCTGAGCAGCGAGACCTCATCTCTACAATAAATCAAAAAATCAGCCGGGCGTGGTAGCGCGCGCCTGTAATTGCTGCTACTCGGAAGGCTGAGGTGGAAGGATCGCCGGAGCCCAGCAGGTCGAGGCTGCGGTGGCCGGGAGCGGCCACTGCACTCCAGTCTGGGCGACAGAGTGAGACTCCAACTCAAAAAAAAAAAAAAAAAGAGTTCACAGTAACCAGGGAAAACTGATCATAAAGAAAGAGTTTTGAATTTCAGTGAAAGAGAGAAACCAGCAAATACAAAAAGAAAAAGTAGAGGACTTGGTTGATAGGAATAGTTTGAATAGGACACAGAAGAAAGACATCTCTCAGTGCTACCTTGCAAGTCTCTGTTTGTACTACTCCCCCACTCCTTCAAAGTAGGTCAATGAAGGGAAAGGCCAACTGCTGGTTGGCATTAAAGAATCAGGATATGCCACCTTGCCCTGAGCAGTGGAAGTTACTTCAGAAGAATGGAGGCTGGGTACACAACTCTGTTAGCTTGCTGTTGCTGATTGTGCTGTGAAACAAACATCCACATAATCTTGCTCACATTGCAATTGGGCTGCGGGTGAGCTGCAGCTCTCCTTCAGCTTATGGTTGGTGCTCAAATATGCTTCTGAAGCGTAAACTGAAGACACAGTCCAATCTCAAACTGGAACATGCTGTGCTCTTGAGAAAGGGGACAGTAACAAGAGACATGGTGAAAACTCATGAAACCTCTTAAAGCTTCTTGCTTATAAGTGAACATCATATTTCATGGACCAAAGCCAGACCTTTGCTCTGGAATGTAAAATAATCCTTTCTGGAGAAAGGAAGTGAAAGACTCTGGGCTTACAACCATTACCAAGGAGATAAGACTTTATATCTTTCCAGAAGTCTCCATCTTTAGGGTGGCCATCAATCATCCTTTAACCCAGATACCTTTGCTCAGAAATACAAATTTTATCTATTTACAAATCTAAAAGCATCCCTCTTGATCCCTCTAAAAGCACCCCAGAAAAATAAAAATATTCATGGAACATTGTTTCCAGACACTGGTGCTTTTTAATGCTCTGATTGCTGTTTAGTTGTAGAGACCCAAGTCTTTAGAGCTGTGGAAATGAGTGCTTTTCTGGTTCCCAGTTCCCAGTAGGTACATATTCTTCTTTGGGTGATATCTTGAAGCTAGATCCAAAATCTAACAGCTCTTTCCTTCTCCCTAGCTGGTTGGCACCTTATTCTCCAGAACCTACATTTCTGTGTTCAATATTACATCTGAAAATTCTTTATGTTTTCATACTCGTTCAATGTGGAAACAATAGAGTCACTAAAAAATAAAAAAATACACAATTTGGATGTTATAATTTTTCTTGCCTCAGGCCCTCAGCATCACCTTATTACCATGTGACATAATTCATTTAGTCCCCAGGACTTTTTAGATGATATGTTGGTAAAGGCAAGAGGTAACCACAGACAGTTACATATATCCAGATCAGTATATGGCTACAGATTTGAATATCTTTAAGTGATTATGTGCTCAAAGATGCTATTTTTTGTTTTATAATGTCTGAAGCACTCTTTCATGTTTCTGTAGAGTCTTAACATTATCCAGTGAAAAAATGTGTGACCGAAAAAAGTGATGGTGGTATCCAGTTACCAGGTTGATAGATCAGTAGTGATAGATTTTACTGGATGCCTCTTTCTCCCCCCAAAAACAACTTACATGAACATAATCTAATGAAGTTTCCAAATTGATGAAAAATAATATTGTCCTGGAACCCAGGAACAGGAATCAGTATATCTGACTCCAAAACTGAATTCTAGGATAAAAGTATGACTAGGACCCTGAGGCCCAGCCCAGACCTTTGCCTACTTGCAAATTTAATCTGCTCTCAGTAGGTGCAGGCCTGCACCAGCCAGCCTCTGCTTGCCCCTTCTTCTTGTTTTTGTTGAGGCTCTTCAAGCCCCCAAAATGGAGCAAAACTGGAAGTGGGTATAGAGATATGGCAGGTATAATAGAAGCTGTGATGGGCACCACAGAAAAAGTCAGATTCAGAGAGAGAGAGAGGTGTGGAAACAGATGATAGTCTCTGGCACGGGAAAGATGAGATGCTTCATATCATCCAGAAATAAGCTCCGTGGCAGGTAGTGAGATGAGCAGGTGAGGAGCAGCGGGCGTCCCTCCTCAGTCTGCAAGAGCTGCATGTGACATAAGGGATTGCTAAACAAGCACAAGGTGAGACAGAGGCTTTACAAGTTACATGCAACATAGCCCTGCAGTAGCAACATGCTTCCATCCACAATTCCAGCCAAATTCTCACCACCCACATCGCTCCCACCCTCTTCACGCCACCTTCGTGTCATGTCTGGCCTGGATTCTTGCAAGGTCTCTCAGCTTCCTTCTTCCCCTTTCTTCAGGGTGTTCATAAAGCAGCAGCCAGAGAGCCTTACTCAATGCCAGTCAGATCGCATCACCCCCCACACACATACACACACACACTCAGAGTTCTCCAGTGACTTCCCACCTTGCAACCTGTGAACACTCGCGTCTTTCCAGTGAACCAGAAGCCCAACACCATCCGGCCCCTCGCTACATCTCCAACTTTACTTCCTTCTGTTCTCCCTTCCCTCCTCCTCACTCTAGCCACACTGGCCTTTGCTGTTTCTCGGGAAATACAGGTGCTCTTCGACCTCAGGACTTTTGCCCTTGCTGTTCCCTTTGCCTAGAATATTCTTTCCTTGAACAACTCCTTTTCTTCTCTTACATCTTTAGTCAAAGTCTTCTTATCTTGGAAGCTTTCCCTGGAGACCCAGGAAAATGTCATCTCCTATCCAAATCTCAATATTTTACTTCTCATTTCTTGTTTCTTAAAATTCCTCTCCCTCTAAACATGTGCACTTAATTAATTCATTGTGTTTTCTGTGGCTTTCTTTCCTCAAACATGAGCTCCACAGCCAGGGCCTGTAGTCTGTACTGTTCACTAGCACATTGCCTAATCTGCAGTGCCTGGTGTGTAGTTGCCCTCAACAAACCTTTGTTAAGTGTATGAATGAATGAAAAGTCCCCTCTACATGAGGCCCTAGAAGGAAATAAGTGCACAGCAAATGAATGACAACAACAAAAATAAAACAAACAAGTGAGGCCACCCTTTATGACTCTCTGGGGCCCTGCACAGGGCTCTCCACCTAATTTCATTGCCTCACATTGACTAATCCCCAGTACACCTGGTGAATCCACTGCCAGACCCATAGTCCAGACCCAAGTCTTTACCACACAAGTCCCTTCAAAACCTGTCACAGCATACCTGCAGCAAGAAGACCTAAGACTGGCCAGGGTCAGGAGATCCTCACCAGAACTGGCATAGTCACATTCAAGGGAGTCCAGAACTCTGTCTCTGGGGACCCCATAAGAAGAGGTAGAGCAGGCCTCAGGGCTCCTAACCAGAGTGAACTCCACAGAGGGCCCTCCCACTCAGAGGGGTGGCTACAAGGGAATGAGATTTGGCAACCCTTGGAGGGGGGATAGGTGGGACTCTGCCCTCCCTGCCTGAGCCCCAGATCGGACATCCTGTTCAAGGATGCTTCTTGAGGATGAACACTAGGCTGATAAGATTTTAAAAGACAAGATAAGGGAATAAGGGACCATCATTCTTTAAAAATGCAGAATAAGAAAGGCATCCTTGGCCCAAACCTGTGATAATTTTGGAAAATATTTTGAACTCTTATGAAAAAGAAAGAAAACATGGATTACAAAGCAGCAAAAACTTTGCATGACCTACATGAAGAAAGCTATCATGTGAGTTTAAAAAAATCAAGACAAAAATTTAATAAGTAGAGAAACATCCTGCTTCTAGATGGGATAACTTAATGTACAAAATCTTCCCGTATTCATTTGTTAGTTTACTTTAATTTCACTAACAAGATCCATGGGTTTTTATGTTTGTTGCATGGCCAGTTGGGTCTAAGTATTGGGTTCGTTTGGTATCATGGGCAGGGAGTCCCATGTGCATGTGTTGCTGGCACTCTCCTACACACAGCACATTCCTTTGGGCCTACAGCCAACCATTCTCCAGATGCCAGACAGACAAATGTTCAAGCCCCGCTAGGAGGACTTATTTCAAAAATTTATGAAGGAGGTACCTGTGCTACTCAATGTGATATATATTATAAACCCACAGCAAATACGTCTACTTGCTTTAATCTGTGTATATATATGCACACGCCTGCCAACATGAAAACGTCATGTGTTGGCATATGAATAGAAAGAACAATAGAAGGAATTGATAGAATATATATGAATAGAAAGAATAGCAGAATGAAAGCCCTAAAATAGACATGAGTATATAAGAAATGCAATATATTCTAATATATTAAATGATTGATTAATAAAAAGCATTAAGGATTTACTTAAACTATTAAGTAATTTGGAAAACTATTCATGAAGAAAAAGCTAAAATGAAATAGGTGATAAATAAAACAATCCATACATATAGACATTTCTGAAGGAATAGACTATAGATATAAAGTGAAAACCAAGAAAAGGGAGGGACGAAGGAGGAGGGAGGGAGGAGGGGAGGAAAAGAGGGAGGTAGGGAGAGAGGAGAGGAAGAAAACAGAAAAGTGCTTGGTGGGAAGCTGGGGCTTCAGAAGTTCTCTGGGGATGGGTCATTGCCATCAGTATCTTAAAGGTATTTCTGACCCGAATGAATTTTAAATAACTGAACAGGAACTTCCTGGAGCTTCCTCAGCTCCCAAATGGAATGCACCAACATGCTGTGTGTGTTCAACTCATCTGGTCAGTGCACCTCCCTCTAGAATGTGGCTCCTGCAGGGCAGGCTACTAAGTATGTGTGCCCTGGAACCAGGCGCCTGGCTCTGAATCTGCCTCTGCTCTTTACTGTTTATACGACATTGAGCATGTTACAGAGCCTCTCCATGCCTCAGCTTCCTCATCTGTAAAATGTAGGCAGTAATAGCAAGGTTGTGAGGATCCAATGGGTTAATATACACGAAGTTCTTAGAACAGTGCCTGGCACACAGGAAACTACATTACACGCTAGATATTAGCTTTCACCACTGAATTTCCAGTGCCCCAAACAATACCAGCTATATGAGTGATGGTCAATAAATGCTGGACAGCGTTGAGCCTGCTTGGCTATATATATAAAATATATCTTCAACTCCCTAAGACTGCATGAGGGAGAACCATCCCTCACAGATAGCTAGCGAAAAATTTTGAAAACAGAGACAGCAATGTAGTTGAGTTTTTTTATTACCCCCATGTTGGAACATGAAGAAGTGCAGAGTAGGACTTGGTCTGTTCGTACATCCATGATGCAAAAGTTCAATGAGATACGCCAGTGGGAGGGAGCTCCTTGTTACTGAGGGCAGAATAAAGCCCGTATGTTTTGCATAATGCTGCCCCGTCATATTGCTTATTGTATAAGGAAAATGTTTTGATAGTCTGTCACTGAAATCTGTTGTTAATGAAAACACCCTGAGATCAGCTATTATTCTTAGAAGACAGCTTTGTTGTGGAGTTATTCAAGTATGGAGTTCTATTATGAATGTTTCCTCATCACAGATGTGCTTCTGATAGAACATGAAGGTTAGGGGAAAAGCAAACAGCCCTGAGCTTAGCAGCAGTAAAGCCCAGAGTTGGGAAGGATGAAATTAGAGGGGAGGGGTCCCAGGTCACGACTGTGACACTGGCCCTTGTATGGGTGCTGTCCTTGCCATCTCAACCCTGGGACTCAACTTTCCTAATCAGATGATTTTATTCCTCTGTTGCTCAGATTTGGAGTCTGAGGAATAAAGAGCTGGGGAGGAGGAGACCACACCCACAGGTGGTTATATTTATGTTACCTGGTCATGGAATTAGAACTATCCCTCTAAGGGCAAACATCATCTTTGGAAGCAATCTTCCTTGGAACCAGGACGGCTCCATCAGGTCGAGAAGAAAATGTTAAATGGGAAGTTTAGGAACCTTGAGTGTTTAAGGCTAAGCATCTTTATTTCCCTCTGTGTGTCATTTTTTCATCATGAATATACTGGAGAACTAGAGAAAAATACAAATGAATGAAAATTAATTTTCTATGAATAAAGTAAATATTTTTTAAAAGAAATAGTCCACCAACTATGACACTGAGTTCACGCTCTGCAAGTAAATCCTGGTTTGCTGATTAAAGCCTTTGTTGTAATTTAAGAAAGATAATCTATAAGAATGGAGAGGCCTGAGAACTGAGAAGGCATTGAAAGTCACTGCTGACATGAAATGATGCTCTTAGGTATCAGGTCACAGAGACCTCCTCTCAGGAAAATGAATTCAGTGATAAGAATATCACAAGGTTATTTGATAGTAAATTTTATATCCTGAAAATTGAAATGGGAAAAAGACAAGGAACTGGAAGCAAATAGATTGGGACAAACCAGTCAGAACCCACATAGTGTTGATGGATTCAAGGTCACAAAATTGAACATGGGACTTAACAAGAGGCCAGACTCGTTTTCTTCAGCATGCTGACAGCTGATGAATTCCTACTGCAACACCAGGAAAAGGAAGAAGGTATAGTGAAACAACTTGCAAATGGCCAAGAGTTCTTGGGATCTTGCAATAAGAACCATAATTTGTTAAATTATCACTTGTAATTTTCTGGTCTCGAAAAAGAGGAAAGTTTTTTTAAAATTCCATTCAAAACATGTGCAACTGAGCATACTTTGTCCTTCCAAAAGGGTCTAGTGTGATATATTTTGAATTACTCTCATGTTTGGGAATGCACACACAAGTTAATCCTTCTTCCACGTATCCGGCTGTCCAGTCCATCAGCAAATATATATCAAATGGTGAACACTGGGCTAAGGTTTTACATGACTGCAAGAGGAGGGTGCTAAATCTTCTTTAGGGGTTGGGGATTGCTGAAATAGGAATTTTATGTCTTTAAATATCTCTGCAACTTGGCATCCCCTGCTAGAACTCAACAGATTCTAAATGTCAACTATCCATGCTTAGGACAACTTAAAATAATTGATAGTCACAATTGCAATCTTTTGTGAGGGGAGATTATACTAGCTGACAATTTTTTCTGGGGATATCAGATACATCCACTTTAAGCAAGTGCAAATTCTTTCTAAATATTACAAAAGCCCCAGGGGACCTGTCACTCTGGGGCTTCTTTGCCGTGATGCCCACCCACAAGCCGGTGGGACATGCCAAGACATCTCCCAACTAGAAGGTGGCACCAAGGTTGGGCTTTCTTCAAACCAACCCTAAGGAAAGCGAATCTCACCCCAAACCAGGACCTTGGCTTTCTTCAGGGGGCAGGTTATGAGTGACTTTTCGGCATATTGTCTATTGTCTGAATGACTCGGCTTGTAAAATATCAAATGTTCATTGTTTCTACAATTAGGAAAAAAAATCTTTTAAAATCTTTTGTACTGCTAGCTTTTAAGTATTCCACGCATGAATGATCTTTATTGTCTCCTCAAAAATCCAGTGGCTCACGCCTGTAATCCCAGCACTTTGAGAGGCTGAGGTGGGAGGATTACTTTGAGGCCAGGAGCTCAAGACCAACCTGAGCAACATAATGAGACCTCGTCTCTATAAAAAAGTAAAAGAAGAAAAAAACGCCAGGTTTGGCTTGCTCCTAAGGTCACAAAGCAATTCCTGCTACTCGGGAGACTGAGGGGGAAGTTGCTCAAGGCTATGGTGAGCTGGTGCCCTCCAGCCTGGGTGACAGAGTGAGACCCTGACCAAAAAAAAAAATCCTCCACTTATCAGATGGAAGACTGACTAGAAGAGGAGGGGAGCCAAACAAGTGTGTGTGTGTGTGGTGTGTTTTAGCACATAAGTCACCGTTCGATCTGAAGGCTAATGTGGTACATTCCATTATTTGATTTTTAAACTTACTTCACTTGGATAGGAGCAGATCAATATCAACTCAGGAGTAATATCTTGTCTGGTTTATTTGATTTTTTAAAATTGTGGCTCGACCCAGGTGACCTAAGGAAGGGCTGGGCACCCAACACTGCCCTGCTCTCCTGACACTGTGCCACAAGGGTCGTCCTCCCCATGTGGCTTCCTGATGCCTTGTGCAGGGGCTCCGAGAGTGTTTCTCCGAGGATTACAGCCATTGGAGTCCAGTAGAGGGACTGGATATAGTTTTGCATATAAATCACTTGTGCTTTTGAAGGAAGAATCTCGGGTTAATTGCAAAGTAGAACTTTGTTGATCTCTAATACTATCCCTTGCTATTTCTTGTTGGGATTTCCTCTACTTGGAATCTTTGCACTCATTCACTGCAATCAGGTCAGATTCCATGTGGCAGAAATGAGGGGTCATGCAGATCTGGAGAGCTGAGAACGGACTGGAAAGCAGGGAAGAGAAGCACTTACCTGTCGCTTTCCGTAGACAGATCACTTGTCGCCATCTGATTCCCTCATTTCCTTGGGCTCCAGTTTATTCCTGATAGAAGAGCGTTCTGTCCATGTCTTCCTCGGTGAGGTGGTGTGAGATTTCAGGGTTTAGAGGTAGGGTCTAGATCTCTGTTCACTTTCTTTATAAAGTATCCACTTCTCTTATTTATTTTTTTTTTCCAGAGTCAAGTTTTGCAGTTAAGCAATGAGTAAACTAAAAACACAATTTGCCGTAAACCATAAGATAAAATACATCAGCATCCCCAGTGCTAAGTGCTAAATAGATAACATCTGATTTGGATGGTATTTTTTTCTCTCTTCTACTTACTCTCCGTTTGTGTGTGTGTGTGTGTGTGTGTGTGTGTGTGTGTGTGTGTGTGTGTGATTAATTGGATCAACATTTGTCTTAGGACAGATGCAACAAAAGTCTTCTTTTTTATCTTCTAAAGTCTAGACTGTGAGTTCCTCAAGGACTTAGATAGTTGCCTGATCATCCATCAAGTTCTCATTGAACATAGTGAGCATGCCCTTGTACCAGGCTCTGTGGTCTGTGCTGAAGATGACAGCCCCTGCCCCCAGAGAATTACCAGTCCATTTTGCAAGATAGACACTAAACAAACAATTACACAAATAGTTCACTAGATTTATTTTAAGACTGTCAAAATAATGACAAGACACTATTCTCAGGGCCTCTGTCATGGGGGTGAGGGGATCACAGGGGAGGCTGAAGGCTGAAGGTTGTGGAGGAGGAAGGACTGAGGGAAGAACATGTCAGGCAGAGGGAATGGCACACAGAAGTCTTCAAGGAAGGAGGAAGCAAGTGCCTCTGAAGACTGTAAGATTCCCAGAGTGGCCTGAGTGTCATAGGTGGGGCGGGGCAGAGGTAGCAGTGAGGCTGTACAGACCAGATCCATCTTGCATGTTAGGTATTTAACCTAAAGGAATTTTGTAGCCACCACAGCAAAGAAGGATCACAATCATGTCTTCTTCTTTTTTTTAATAAAGCATTCCGTACATTGTGGGGAACTATTTGGAGGCAAGGGTGAGGATGGGGAGATCAATTAGGGACCGTTGGAGTTGAGTAAGAGAAGGAGGCTTGGACCGTGATGGAGGAGATAGCGGTAGTGAGAAGTAGGTGATATCTAGAACCCTAAAGAGTAGGAGTAAATGGACTCAGTGTTTGATTGGACAAAAAGAATGGTCTCAAGGAGAAAGAGAAACTGAGGAAGGAGGATTTCCTGACAGGGAGTTCTGAGTAGATGAAGGGACTATAACTAAGGCTGGGCTTTTGGAGAGAGGCCCAAGTTTGAGGATGAAGATCCCAGGCTCGTTTTGCACTATGTTTGAGGTGGCTGCAAGGTGTCCCAGTGGATAGGTACCTGGGTTTGTACTTCAGGTGAGCACTCAGCAATCACAGAAATGTGAGCATTGTCAATGTCCAGATGGTCGTTGAGACCATAGGCGGGAATACGGGCCTCTGAGAAGCAGGGGCAGCCTGAGAAGCAGCTGGGAGCCCAGTGGCCATGACAGGGAGGGGGAGCAGGATGGGTGCTCTATGGAGCCCATTACTACTGAGAATCCCAGTAGCGCCCAGCAGGGCATTGGACCCAGAGGAGTACCTGGATGCTGAATTCTCTCTCCCTCTCCTATTCAAATCTGCTTGGACCAGGGTTGAGAACATAATCTCCCCACCCAGAATGCAAGCTTGCTACTCGTTTCTTACACAAACTCATTTGTCAGCAGAGCTTCAGGTTTCATCAAGGGTTGGGAATGCTGACATCATACATTGCTTGTTCTCTGGAATAAGGCCATATTGATTACTTTCATGGCAAAGGCAACTTCAGAGGAAGATGAGGTTGTAAAATCAGAATAAGGACTCATGAACCAAAATAATACCCGGATTAAGAGGGCCCTGAGAAATGCCATCAGCAACTCTCTTTTGCCTGGCTAATTTTGAACCTGGTAGCTCTAAAGTGCCTATGGTAGGGCCAGTGATGCCAAGTTGATTGCCTTTGGAGGCAGTAGACACTAGACTGGACCACAATGTAAGGGAACAGTACTCTCTCCCCGCACTCAACCCTCCTCCCCAAGTCTCTCTCACCCAAGTAAATGGCTGAGGGAGTAAAGGTACTGAGACAATCAGTGACATTTTCAGCAGTTTCATTGTGGATCCTCTCTTCATGGTTGAGGAGGTCTTGTGAGTGAAGCGTATCTGAGATGCTTTTAGGTAGCTTTCTCAGATGGCTGGGTGTGCAGAACTTCCCCACAAACACCCACCCCAAATCCTTGTATCTTGAGAAAGAAAAAAAAAAAGTTTTTTTTCTAAGCCTATGATTCCCACTCCTTAAAGTTAAATTTAAAAATTCCCAAAAAAAATCAATTCAAAGTATTTATGGCATAGTATAATGTTGCTTGCTACTTTTTATCCGCTTTATCAAAAACTGAGTGTGATCCTTGTGTGGTTTTTCCTTTGCACGTCAGTTGCCCAAGCCAGGTAGTGTGGTGGGGGTTGGGGGAACGGAGTTGTTTGTGTGGGTAATGTCGTTGATCTTGTTTCCTTGGGATATATGCTGAGTTAACCTCGTTGGACTTTTCCCCAGGAATTGATGCGCGTACACGTGGTGGGTCATTATGCTGCTGCACCTGTGTAGTGTGAAGGTCAGTGTGCTTTTCTGATTATAAGAAACCATCCATGTCATTCCATTATAAACCCACTCCGCTCATAATGGAATGTGCCTCAGCCCAGAGCCCGCTGTGGTTGCCCAGCCTGGGAATTATCTCAAGTGCAGCCCAGACATTTGAGATCCATCACCCACCCCTCCCTACCACCTGCATCCACCCCAGAACTCGACCGTGCTCCATTTTGAGATGATGTTCTTTGCATGTCAAGTCCCTCTTGTGTGATGTGAACGTACAGTTGTCACAAGTGAATTTGTACCTGGACACAAACACTTCCGGAATTACAGCCAAGAGCTCCCCTGGGCCATGGTCACTACCTTACAGTTAGTATGAGCATATGCAAACAGGCCCTGAGACAAGAGCAGCAACTTCTCCTCCTGACTCTGAATCAGGCCGGTCCTCTGGGAGGTTGGCGTTTCACTAGAACTGGCCTTCTGCAGTTGGGGGGCTTTCCCTGGAAGTGCTTTCTGCCAGCTCCTCTCAGACTTCCCATTAAGTCCTCTCCTCCTGAGTTTTACAACTTTGAGTGACAGCCCTGGTTTACAATGATCACAACCCACATTTACTGGGCACCATGCGTCATGGTTTGTGATGAATGCTTTTTCTGCACGAGCTCCTCTCCTAAGAGGTAGGTATGATCATTGTGCCCATTTGATATAGGAGGGAACCGGGCCCCAGGAGGTTGGGTAACTGCTCAGAAGTCTCTTAGTAGGTAAGTGAGGAACTGAGGTCCGCCTGTCTAAATGGGGTCTCCATCCACTGAGCCCTGTGCTGCTGTGGGAATATCGATCTACTCAACCAATCCTTAAGTGAAGCTTTTATTTAAAAATATAAATAAAAGCTCACATTTGCATAGCACTTGGCCAATCTCCTAAGCATATCCACATGCATATTCAGCCAATCCTTGAAATATCCCTGCAAGAAGGAAAATGAAACCCTGAGATGTTCAATGAGTGTCTTGGAGGGGAGTCAGCAGGCAGGAGGGTGAGGCCACGCACACGCCACAGGGCACGGCTGCCTACTCATGCTGAGGGCAACTTTCTTCATTAGTAAGTTCTGACTAATGCACTTAAAAAATAAGCATATTATGTTTTGGATTCAGGAAGCATTAAGTTAGTACTTAAACCTGGTCTGCCAAGGTGCAGCACGCTAATGTAAACTCCCCTTTTTCTCATGGAATATCCCAGTTTGTTGTGCTCTCCGAAGCTGCTTCCCCTATAACATTTTCACATGTCACAGCTCAGCAGAAGCTTTAATTTTCTTGTGCACTCAGCTCTTCAACCTTCAGTCGTTCCCCTTTGGGGAACGCTTAACTTTTACTAAGAGAAAGTCTCCACGGCACTCCAGTCTCTACATTTCCCATGGACTTCACTGTAAAGATATAGTGAGCCGTCTTTTTAAAATACCAGGTAGTTTCTTGTAAGTGCATTTCACATTTGGGAAGAATGTCCCCTGTTTCTTCTTTCCAAGACTGCTGTTGTTGGGAAATTAGGATCTCTCAGTTCTAGAGAATCTCAGCTCCTGGTGCCTTGAAATAAAACTGCTAGAATCTAACAGCAAAGCTGTATGTGCACACAGGTCATCAATAGGGAATTTTATTCAGTGATCCAGGAAACAGTGTAGCAAATGTGCTCCCTTGGCATTTTTGTGAGTAAACTCTCACTGAGTAACATGAGAGAGAAGACTAGAGTCCCAATAGGTGTTCTAAGGACTTAGTTTATGAAATATGGGCTTCACTTCAGCCACCTGTACCACAATGACACTGGGAAACAGAAAGAACAGAATAAAAGAACCTTATATCCAGTTTCCTTGGGAGGTGAAGGCAAAACTCCTTGCCCCAAACCCCATGCAACAGTGGAAATCTATTGCCCCATAACTCTGGCGTTTTTGCTTAAATCTTCCAAACTGAAAAGCCTCCCAAGATTTCCTACACCCTCCTATAATATTTTCTAAGAAGATTTGCCACCTTCCTAAATGAGTCTGCAGCATTTCTAGCTGGACTTATAAAAATATCTAGAAACAAACTAGCAATTATTTAATTAGTCATTTAATATAGGTATACATTTCAGCTTCCGGAATGATCCTCAGCAGGATGGATGCCTATCTGGGAAGAGGCCCAAAAACGGGAGAATTTCATGCTAAAATCACTGGCTCTCTACTGAATCTGACACATAATATGCTCATTCTTTAAGTGCATCAGTTAGAACTTACTAAGAAATGTGTCCTCGATGTGAGAAAGCAGGCAACCTTGCCCTGTGACAAAGATTTTTTGATTTATTGTAGAGATGAGGATTCACTAAGTTGCCCGGGCTGGTCTCGAACCCATGGGCTCAGGCCTCCCAAAGTGCTGGGATGACAGGCTGAGCCTCCACCTCAATTTTGAAAGGTCTCATGGTCTTCTTAGAGTGATCTGGCCTAAAATTGACAAAGTCATCAGGAGGAGAGGCTGCCTGTGAGTGTGGCCTCACCCTCCTGCCTGTTGACTCACATCAAGAAACTCACTGCATCTCCAACCACCAAGTCTAGCTTTGCAAGTGAAGCCTGGACACTTACACATCGCAAAATTCTCTGGAGTGATTCTGGTATGCATCCCTGGTTGAGAACAGCTTGTTAATACTGATGGGAAATAAGCCTCTCTGTGTCCGTGGATAAGAGACTGAAAAAGAAATCGGTACTGCAGATCTTTATGCTGCAAAAACAAGTATCTTGACAAGAAGCTCAAATATGACCTTCTGAAGTCTGTCAAAGGTCTTTTGTGGAGAAAAAAACCAACAACAAAGCATTAGGGTTTATGCATTACAATAACCAGCATCTCTGTGTCTATAGGGTCCCCTCAGGTGGCAAGAAAGAAGTAATGCCTGTGAAAGAGAAAGGGAAGAAGTAGAATGGTGCAGGGGCTGCAGCCTGATCAGAGCCTCTGCCAGCCCAGTGGACCCTCAGGAGCAAAGGCCATCTGTTCAGAAGTCCCCATGCTGGGGGAGAATGGCTAGGTCTTTACACTGCCACCTAGCTCAGTCATAGGCAGGACACTCTAAGAAGACCACAAGACCTTTCAAAACTGAGGTGGAAGCCAGGCTCGGTGGCTCAGCATGTCATCCCAGCACTTTGGGAGGTTGAGGCGAGTGGGTTGCCTGAGCTTGCAGGTTCAACACCAGCCCAGGCAACTGAGAAAGACCTCGTCTCTACAATAAATCAAAAATTAGCCGGGCGTGGTAGCACGCCTGTAGTTCCAGCTACTTGGAAGGCTGAGGCAGAAGGATCGCCGGAGCTCAGGAGGTCAATGCTGGGGTGGCCGTGAGCGTGCAGTGGAGTGAGCCTCCAAAACTCAAAAAAAAAAATTGAGGTGGAGCTGAAGAACTGGACACTGGAAGCTGTTGGCCATGAGTCAACTGTCCTAGCAGTTGGGTAATGAGTCCTTTCTTAAAGGGAATCTGAGCAGCACAGCTTCATGTCTACCACACTCTACAAAGACTTTAGAAAACCAATTCTTCTGAGTTTTTCAGAGTTTGACCAGAAGCAGATGGAGTAGGGAGATGACAAGGCGTGGTCTTTTAGTGGAATTCACTGTCTTAGGTAGAGGGATGAATGGAGGGGAATGGAAGAAATAGGGGGGAAAAAAACTTGGCTAGTGATTTCTTTCTATTTAGGGCATGTACTAGGTGACAGAACTTGGAAGAATAGGGTACTAAGATTTGAGGGATCACAAAAAACTTCTCATGTAGAAAATGAAACCCACCCAGAGAGGCTGTGTCATCTGTGATCACCCAGAGATGTCAGGTGTGGTCCAGTCTGACTCGGTTTCATGTCTGCGTGTGACTGTACACCCCTGTTCTGACACAGAATGGACCTTTTTGCTTTATTTTCTTTGACCCCAAACTCTATGCAACAAAGAAAATCTATGGTTCCAGAACGTTTGTGTTCCTGCTTAAATCTTCCAAACAGAAAATGAGCCCAAAAATTCCTACACCTTACCCTACCCCACCATGTCCTTAGTCTGGATATGCTCTGTGTCTAGAATGTATTAGTAGGCATCAGCATGGATCTTCGGGCGTCTGAAGCCCATAGGCCGGCTTCCCTAAACAACCACTCTATCTCTGTCTTGTTTTTTGGTTATAGTGTCATCCAGACAAATTGACAAAGTCATCAGAAGGCTCTTATCTAACCTCACAATTTGTCATCCTGACACCAACAGAAAATCAGAACATCATGAATTTCCTACACATATTGATTTAGGACAGCAACGAAAAGGTTGACTGCTTTCCTCCTCTTCCTCCTCCTTCTCCTCCCCCTCCTTTTCTTCTTCCTCCCCCGCCCCCATCTCCATCTCCTCCTGCTTCTCCTGTTTCCCCTCTCCTGCCTCATAGTTTTCAGGTTCCAGAGCCCTAAGCCACTGTATTGCAATAACTATTAAAGCGACAGGCGATGACTCTCCCTGCATGAGAGGTCATGAGTATTCTAGACCCCACGCTGAGTCAGGAACCACCGTGCCCTCCCCTCTAGCTCTTCTCTAGCCATTGCCTGGAACTCAGCTTTCCTGGGCTTCAGGAGATAGATAATGTGGTCCAGCACTGCCGTGGGCTGAGTCATGCCCTTGGCAGGGCCAGAGAGCTACGACGAGACCAATAACCTTGGGTGAGTCTCCTCCAGGGATTGCTCGCCCTCCACCCCATGAGTGCTGGGTGCCACCCTCTCCCTACCTCCCTCCAAACACTGGTCATCTGGGGAGCGGAGGCTGCAGCCTGATACCTGGGTGTAACTCTGCCCCCAACATTTTCCCAGCAGGAAGCAGCAATCTCAGCACAGAAATAAAACTGCCCTCCTGACTTGCTCACAGCCTGTCCCAGTAACAGTTCTGGAGCGTCATCCTGACGCAGCACCCCTCGAGGACCACACCGTGCAGGCTGCCAGCCTCTCCGTTATCCAAGCCCAGCAGGACCAGAGCCGCGAGCACAAATCAAGGCTGCGGCCATAGAACAACTTCTGAGCCTGCTCTTTAAGAAGGCGCTCTTGTTTTGAATACATACTCTGTCCTGTTCTTTCAAAGTAAGTGCTTTTATAAAGGGCCAGAACTGTCTTTTAGACATTTTTTTTTCTCACTTCTACATTAAAGGGAAATGTATTTCTGTCTAGAATAGGAGACGGGAAGAGGAAGGAGACCGTGCAGTATTCCAGGCTTGGTTTAAACTAGGGCATGCACACTGCATAGCTATTCTCTTCAGGCAGCATGTGGCCAAAACATGTGTGTAGAGCTGACTGTGTGGAGCCTTGTTTATTTTAAGTACTGTAGACTAAGTGATTCTGTTCAAGCAAAGGAGTACCAGCTTAATATGCAACCACAGATGCCTCTCTTGTTTGGTAGTGCTGGATTTAGAGCTGAAAATTTTCTTTTTCAGCAAGAACTAGAAGTTCCCTGGTAGTATTTTTTCCCCTCGTGCCCATTTGCACTGTGCAGAATTCTTAGAGAACATGGCTTTGCTAGCGTTCTGCGGCAGTCTCAGGATAGCACTGAGTGTCAGCAGATAAGGGTCCTGGGTCTGCTCGCCTAGCTGTGCTTTCTTAATGCGGGTTCTTGTTTTTCATGATTTCACACAATATGTCAGTATTTTCATGATCACAGCTGAATATACACCAGGGATGGCTGTGTTTTTTTCCTCTCTTGCAGATTTTATTTTAAACATAATAAGTAAAAGTGGATTTGAGAGTGTTTTATTCTCCTTAAAATTTTTGGATAAGGATTATCCTTGGCCACAACAGCCTCATGGACTACTAGGAAATCAGTGTCAGGTCCTGGAATAAAAGTCTTATGACACAACTTCAGTCTGGCTTGGATGTTGTAAATGGAGGTATAGACCAATCATTTCTTTTTTACTGGGAAGCTATTTATTGAGCAGCTACTATGTGTCAGACACAGTCAAGGTATTGTGGATACAGCTGTTCACAAACCTTCATGAAGGTTTCATTCTTGTTAGGGCCAGGGGGTCTCCGAAAATGAGAAAACTAAATCAGTTTAGAACACGATGTCAGGAGGCCAGAAGGGGCTGTTAAGGTGCCATGCTATCGTAGCCCCAAGCTAAGCCACAGAAGCCTTTCTGTCAAAGAATGAGCCCTGTCCTTTTACATTCTCAGTTTGCTTTCCTATAGCCTAGGAGAACAGGGGATTTAGTTTGGCTTCACAAAATCTAGTTTATTTTTACCCATTGCCCTCATCACAGGTCTAAATAGCTAAGATGCCTTTGGAGTTATGGTTCATTACACCCCTGCCTGATTAAAACTAAAGTCCGTTATTTGGTTATTCCTTCTTTTTCTCTCTTAACAATGCCACCCACAAAATCCTTCTAAGACTCTTTCTTCCCCACATGAAATTATCCAGAACACAAGTTACTTTTCTCCAGTCACCATTTACTTTATCTCCATGTGGCTTTTCAGAGTCATAGCTGACAGGTAAGGGTACATACGACCACAGCAATCGCAAATGTTCGTGTCATCTGAGCTAGGCCCAAAGCACCGTGGGCCACATTCCACCCACAGGATCCTTGGCTTATCTCACAAGATGAGTGTCCAGCAGTGTCCTCCTGTTCTGTCGGTTCAACCAATGTTGACCTAGAATTTGCTCCCTTGATTTAACATACAGAATAATTCCAAATGTGCATCGCTGTCAAGCCCAAACACATTACTCAATGTTTAAGTGTACTTTTATTTAAACGAATCCTCTTTCCCTTTCCATAATAGATAATAGAATCTTCACTGGGCATTGCCTTCCCCTCTTAAGTAGGTCTTTCTTCATCTCAGAAGCTCGCCTCTGTTTGGGTGTCTTCCATAGTTTTTTGCGGCAATCAGTTTCTTTGTCAGTGAGATGCTTGATCCTCCTGCCCCAGGCTTGTGCTTATTCTTCGGAGAGCAGATCTCTCTGGAGTTGCCCCAGGACCACACCTACCTATACCCAAGAACCTGCAACTTTAGCATCACCTGGGAGCTCAGAAAAGAAGCCTCTTGAGCCCACTCCAGAAATGCTGAATCGATCTCTGCATTTCAATAAGATTTCCAGGAAATTCATGTAGACATTCAAGTTGGGAAAGTCCTGGCCTTTACCACGGCTCAAGCTGTGCACAGACTTCCATACCTGCCTCTGGGCCCAGTCTTTTCATTGTTCTCAACCCCTGGTGGAAAACTCCCTTCGCCAATGTAGGATGTTCTCTGGTCATTGGTTATGAGTTCCCACAGTCAAACACATACCCACGCATTTGGTAGGTAGTGTATTCAGCTACAGGTAACTGCTACCCTACCATCAGCAGTTGATCAGAGTATAAGATATCATTAGGAGCTAAGTTATTCATCATAAACACCCAAATGTTTTTTAGGGGAAAAGTCATCTTGCAGTGTAACTTAACAGTGGATGTAGAATGTGAGAAACCAAAGTCAACAAAAGACAGTGATTGTTAAATTAAATAGACTGTTAATCGCCAGTCAGGCAAGACAGAAAAGCAATAAAAGCTAACTCAGGAGTTTGATGGCCAACGGGGGTTAGAGTTCAGCTTTTCTTCTAACTGCGAGACCTTGGGAAAGTTACTTAGCCCAGTCATTCACAAGCCTGCCTGCTTAGTAAATGCATCTGTAAAGCTTAGAAATACATTTTCAGCTTCCTGGGGTTTACCAATAGGAAACCCTGGTTTGGTAATTTTCTAGCAAGGCTCAAGCAATTGGGTTGAAGAAAAATCCTCAGGTCATTTTAATGCAAAGCCGAAGTTGAGAATCACTGGCAACCTCATGAAGCCTCCAACTCTCCTTTTCTTGAATGAGGATGGTAACAGAGCAACCCTTTGAGTTTTTAAGAGAATTAAATGGTAGCATAAAGGGGAAAGGTTCTGCTACATGCCTGGCACATAATCATTGTTCACCCATTGGTAAGTGATGATGATGGTCATAAGGATAATAGTGACAGTGGTGATAGTGATAATACAGGCTCTATTTACACACTCATTGGATAAACTCAAATCGAACCTCCTTTTTTTTCCTCAAACATGGGCTTTGTTTTATATATAGATCTGTTTGGAAGCCCACTAACATAAATTGTCAGAATAAACGAGAGTATGTTATTGTGGCTGCTTGTAGCTCTGTGTCAGGCTTAATTCCACCCTTTTAATTATTCTAACTTATGTTTGTTCAGTACTTTCAGTTTTTCAAGAGCTTTAGTGTACGTCGTCTCTTTTGACATTCCCACCAATCTTAAGAGAGGTGCAGAGCTGTCACATGAACTTCATTTTTTTTTAATTTTAAAGATGTGGGGTGCAATTCAAATTTAGGTATATAAGTGGTCATTGTACAGGTAAAGTTTGGGCCTCCCTTTGGTCTCCACTTCACCTGGTTTGAGATCAGCTACCCTTATTGATGTGATGTGCTCCCCCTCCCTTCCCTGGCAGTGTCCAGCTACTGCCAATCCCTTTCTTGTTGTATTATGGTAAACAATGTACTTCATTTTATAACTAAGGAAACAGAGATGTGAGAGTCTTGCTTAAAGCTGCCCACTAAACAACTTAGAATGGGGCTCAGGTCTTTAGACTCTTGAGTCTGGGCTGACTCCTGCTCTTTCTACCCAAAGCTCATATTTAGGAACTTTTCCAGGCAAATCTCTTTGATTGACTGCTAATGAATCTCCCCAGATTAGAGGAACAATTGCCTGGGAAGCATCTTTGTTTCCTGAGTCAGGCTCCAATTTAGTCTTATCTTCGGGTCTTTTCAAGCCTGAGGAGGCCCAGCGCAGAGGATCTTTTTATTCAGCAGAGAATCAGTGACCACCTGGAGCAAAAATAATGAAACCTCACTTAAGTGAAAATAACATAGGTAATTATTAGAGAGGAGTAATGTGACATGGTCCACTAACCTTGTATTGCAGCACTTATATTTGCAATTTTTCATGAATTCCCTCAGGTAATTAGTTTTATGAAATAGTACCAGGTGGCACGTTTCCACTTTCCCAACCTTTCTGAAAATATCTGATATACTAGACAAGCACTCTTATTGGAAAGTTATGCCAAAGATTTTAGCAGAACGTGCTATTAAGCACACATATCAAACACTAAGTCAAAAACAATCTACCGACACCATATTCATAGAAACCTCCTTGCCTCCCCCTCCATTGTTTTTCCTCAGCAGAGAGATTAGCTCTCCTCCTCCCCTGGAACATGGTATACGAAAGAAACTGTGGGAGAAGCCAGGAATTTCCTTTCAGCTCCACCTCAGTTGAATTATCATCTCTCTCCCCGCGCTTCTAGCACTGGTCTTGATGCCCAGAAATGGCCACTCTCTGCTTTTTGAAAATCACAGTTATCTATCTAAACCTGTCTCTACCTGGTTTACTTACAATCCTGTAACTCTTTGGTGTCAGTTGAAGAAGGGGTATTTAATTACGCCCTCTAGTGGCCACCATCTTGATTCTTTCCTCCCTATCATGTTTCCTGTTGTTGACTATGGAATAGGCTTTTTCTTTTCTTACTGGATTGTGCATTAGCTTACTGTAATCCCCTCCCCGTTTCCTTTTTGGATTCAAGTATGAAAAAGTACAATAACAAGTTTTGAAGAGGAAACACAATGTCCTAGTCAATTACTACAATAATTCGGAAGTTAGAATCCCAGCTCTATGTTATTTAAGAATTACAACACCAAAAAGTTCAACAGGTAGGCCCAGTATGATGCAAGGTACTAACCCATCTAGACTAAGTCCTCATCTGGAATCCCACTTCCAAGCAAAAGAGTTTGAAATAAAAACAACTGAAGAGTCAAGTACAGTTTCAGGTATATATTACCTTATTTTCATATCTTTAGTCATAAAGTTGCATAAATAATAAGATAAGATTTACTCAACAGATATGTATTATTCAACAGACATTATTTATTCATAAATATTTGCAGAATGGCTACTTGGGCCAGGCGCTGTGCTGGGTGCAAGAGATGACGTGATGAGCCATGCTAGCCCAGACTTAACAGGCTTCCAGTTTAGTGACAGAGGAAAGTCACTCAAATCGTAGCCAATAGGGGTATTCTGAGAGGAAAGAACACAGCTTCATGAGCACATGTGGCAGGGCAAGGGCTTTGCTTGGTCTGGATCGAGAAACTGAAGTGTGAGCTGTCGTTAATTAGAGGAGAGGGAAGGATTTCTTTTTCTTATTACGAAAAGTGATGTCATCTGCTTTCAAGAAAACCTGGCCTCAATATTTAATATGAGAAAGTATGAAAAATAAAACAAGCTCATGTTTGTCATTGCTGAAATGGTTTTCTTTCTTTTTTTTTTTTTTTTTGAGTTGGAGTCTCATTCTGTCACCCAGACTGGAGTGCAGTGGCCGCTCCCAGCCACCGCAGCCTCGACCTGCTGGGCTCCAGTGATCCTTCTGCCTCAGTCTTCCAAGTAGCTGGAACTGCAGGCACGTGCTACCACGCCCAGCTAATTTTTGATTTATTGTAGAGATAAGGTCTCGCCAAATTGCCCGGGCGAGTCTGGAACCCGCAGGCTCAGGCAATCCACTCACCTCAGCCTCCCAAAGTGCTGGGATTACAGGCTGAGCCACCGAGCCCGGCTAAAATGATTTTCTTAATCTTTAAAGTGTACTGCTCATTACCTTGCACACTCTCTTCTATTACTCAGTAAATTTTGACTCTTTTCTATGGCCAATTGCTCTTTGGGTTAGATAGCACATCTAGGTCTATAGTAGGCACTCATTAAATATGTTGAGAGTCTTCAAGGCAAAGAGTAACGACTGACTACTTGCTGTATCATGCTACCCAAAATAGTAAACGTGAAAAGTTAGTATGTGGGTCATAAAGCTATGTTTGGCATTAGAGATCTTACTGAGCAGTGTGAAAAGGGAGAATTACAGTTCAAGCCAAGTAGAAACATACTAGAGAAAAAAAAATGAACACCAAAGTAAATGCTCCCGATTAATAATTTCATGGTGAAATACTGGAATAATTGATAAGTAGTACATTAGCCTAATGTGTACCAAGGGGATGATACGTTAAGTAAAAGCTACTGCACTAAAAACATTTCCTAGAACAGAAACTTCTATTCTTTATCCTCTTTCTGTATGTCTGGCTTCCCCTCGCCCAACCTCATTCCACTCCCCCAAAAAGAAAGGGCAAAATGTATATAGATAATGTATTAAGAATCATTTATTTGATCCTATTTATGCCAAGAGATACTTGATTTCAACCTGAAAGCTAAATATTTTAGAATAAGTGATACAGAAATCAGTAAACAAAGGGGAAAAATACCTACTTTCTTCCCATTCCAGAATCAACAGTATTGCAGTGATTATTCTTTGATATTTGCTCATCTTTTTCATCATTTATTCATTCTGTGAGCCTTAACTGATCACTGTATTAAAGCCTGTGGGACCACAGACAAAAACAGATGTTCACACAAATACAGATTATGTGTTAATATTCTAAGGTGAGATAATAGTAGTTGTCCATAAAAGGGTTCTGTAGTCAAGCAAGTTTAGAGAACACTTTATTAAACAAAATGGATCTAATTTCTTTGCTGCAGAGCCTCTTTGGCTGTTTAATGTGTGGCAGGAGGGGGATTTAAAAACACAGCATTTATATAACAATTTTTTAAACCTGTGATCTACTAACTCACGATCCCTCTAGGAATCACTAATCTAGGCAGAAGAACAGGATTCAGCCTTCTGATATGAGCAAGACAGATAAGGATCCAAAGCAAGAGGCACAGAGTCAGGTTAGATTCTAACTCTGATGAGTAGTAGCAAACAACTAGTGAAGAGGAGGTAAAAAGCCAAGACAGAGCCATCATATAGACCAAGCAAACTTGATGGGGATTTATTTTATTTGCATTATTAATTGTACTGTTATTAATTATGAGTTGTAAAAGTACTGTATTGAGGGTCAATAAGTATGAGGAATTAGCACAGTGGATAAAGACTATAGGCTGTCACCTCAGATTTTTTTGTATCCATGTTTTACTACTGCTGACTTACATGACCTGAGGCACCTTAATTGATTCAAATGCAAATGAAAATAATAATAGTAGCATTAAATGAGATAACATGGGTGAAGCACTTTTCACATTCCTGGCACATGGTAGGTTTTCATTAAGTTCTCATTAATAATTAAAATGCTCATTAATTCTCCAAACACTATGAATCAAATATTATCTTCTGTGTTTTGTAGATAACAAAACTGAAACTCAGAAAGTTTAATAAAATACCAGGATTCCATATATAAAAAGTAGCAGAGCTAGCATTCAAATCAGGTTAGTTTAACTCCAAACCTCATGTGTTTTTCTGGTATAGCATGCCAATAATAGAATTTGGTGGCATGCAGATACAAGGTTATGGAACTAATTATAGGATTCATTTCCAGATAGATCCTTGGTCAAGAATGTCTTCAAAACTGGACTAAGCTGATATAGTTGAATGGGAATATAGACCACTAGGACAGACCTGGATCCTTTTGGATTTATTGGCCCGGGAAAGCTAGAAATGCTTCACTTGATCTAATAGGAATTAAGTAGGATGAAAATGGCACTAATTGAAAATTTGCCTGCTAGCCAGGCTCAGTGGCTCAGCCTGTAATCCCACGCTTTGGGAGGCTGAGGTGAATAAATTGCCTGAGCCCGTGGGTTCAAGACCCACCTGGGCAACTTGGCGAGACCTCATCTCTACAATAAATCAAAAAAATTAGCCGGGCGTGGTAGCGCGCACCTGTAGTTCCAGCTACTTGGAAGGCTGGGGCAGAAGGATCGCCGCAGTCCAGCAGGTCGAGGCTGTGGTGGCCAGGAACGGCCACTGCACTCCAGTCTGGACAACTGAGTGAGACTCCAACTCAAAAAAAAGAAAAAGAAAATATGCCTGTTAAACTGCCTATGTTTATAGAGTTGTTGTTGGCCCCAGCATAACTGAACAGCAAAAAAAGAGACATATTTTTATGTGCTGGAGCTAGCAGAGGTGAATTTCATGGGCTGGGCAGTAGTTAAACTGCTGAAGGTGGGGAATGGCTTCTGTAGGGTGAAAGCCAAGACAATAAATCCCTACATCTAGCAATGGGAGCTGCAGGTGAGTTTTTGACCAAGTCAACTCTTAGTAAAATATGAATGATCACTTCTTTATTTTAGCCTCCAGATATAGGAAAAGTTAGCACTCTCCAGGAACACAGAACAAACAATAGTATACTTTACTCTGCACTGGTCTTCTAAAAATAATGTCTAATATATAATTTTTGAAGCTATAAAACATGAAAAGAAGCAACAAATATGATAAAATAATAGAAAAATACTATCCAGTAGAAGCAAGTCAACAGATGAACCAGATATTGGAACTAGCAGAGAAGGATTTTAAAACATTGATTGTAAATATGTTCAAGAATTTTCAGAAAATGATGCCAGAATGGATGAACAGATGAGGAATCTCAGCAGAGAAATGGAAACTATGAAAAACAACCAAATAGAAATCCTATACTAAAAATAAAACAACTGAATTAAACAATGCATTGGATAGGCTTAACTGCAGAATAGAAACTAAAAGAAAAGATAAGTGAACTCAAATACTGGTTAGTAGAAATTGTTTAAACTAAAGCACAGAGAAAAATAATGAAAAGCACTTTGCAGATCATCAGTGACTTGTCAAAAGGTCTAAAATTGGAGTAGTAGCAATCTCATAATAAAAAGAAAAAGAAAGTGGGTCAGAGAGCATATTTAAAGAAATAACAGCTGAAATGTTTTTGATATGATGAGAAAATATCTATATACAGATTCAAGAATCTTGCTGAATTCTAAGTAATAGAGATTCAAATAAAACCACATCTAGGCACATTACAGTCTTCTAAAAATCAAAGATAAAGAAAATATCATAAAAGCAACCACAGGAAAAGATGATATATACAGAGGAATGAAGGCAAAAAAAAAAAAAAATGATGGCTGACTTCTTACTGGAACAATGAATGTCAAAAGATAATGGAAAAGCGTCTTCAATTGAGAAAGAATCTGTGGATGAAGAATACATTATGCTCTGAGGACAAGTAACAGAGGGTTTAACCTAGTCAAGGGATTAAGAAAGACTTTCTTAAAGTACCATCTGAGTTAAGATCAGGAGGGTGAGATGTTAAGTAGGCACAGAGAAGGGAAGATGTTCCAGGTATATGCAAAGCCCCTACAGCAAGAGAAAACATGTCACATGGAGAAACTGAAAAGTGCTAAGGGAGATGGAACACAAATCAAGGAAAAGAGATGAGCCACACTAGCTGTTATAGGGTACAATATGGATTATTGCTTTAATCCTAAGAAAAAGATTTTCAAGTATTTTAAGCTTCAGGGATCATTTCTGTTGTCACAAAGCAGCAGATTTGTGGTTTGAAAAGTTCTTAAAACTCTGAATAAAGTAGAAAGGCAGCAAAGTAGCTGAGGAGAGTCCAGGAGGCCATAGGAGTAGTTCAAGTGAGAAATAATGGTTGTCTTGGACTAGGATGATATTAGTGAAGATGGAGAGAGGTGAACAGGTTTCATATCAATTCAGTAGACAGAAGTTATTTAGTTATTGGTTGAATATGGGAAATGGAGAAGACAGAGGTGTCAAGAATGACTTGCAGGTTTCATCTCCCTGGGCAGATGAAGATGCCATTCACTGATGAAGGAAACTTTTTTTTTTTTGAGTTGGAGTCTCACTCTGTCACCTAGACTGGAGTACAGTGGCCGCTCCCGGCCACCGCAGCCTTGACCTGCTGGGCTCCGGCAATCCTTCCGCCTCAGCCTTTCGAGTAGCTGGATTTACAGGCACGCGCTACCACGCCCAGCTAATTTTTCGATTTATTGTAGAGATGAGGTCTCTCCTGCCCAGGCGGGTCTCGAACCCGTGGGCTCAGGCAATCCACTCACCTCAACCTCCCACAGACATGGGATTACAGGCTGAGCCACCGAGCCCGACTGAAGGAAACTTTTAAGGGGAGCAAGAATTATTCATTTTTATGTAACAAGCACTCATATAGGACCTATTACATACCAAGCACTGTTCTAAGAAAGTCTGCAAACATTAACCCCTTTCACAAGTGTGAGAGGTTGGTACTATTTTTGTTCCAGTTTTATAGATGAAGTTAAGCAATGCCCAAAGTCATAGTTGATAAATGTTGAAGCAAAATTGGAACCTGGGAAGTCTAGTTTTGGTGAACAAATTCTTGACACTAGGTTGCTTATGTGGAAATATAATGATGATATGTCTTGGGAGACTGGGGCATTGAAGTGACCATTAGGACTTGGAACTAAGAAGAGAAGTTAGACTGGGGGTGAATATTTGAAAGTTATTGGCATAGAAAAGGTAGGTTAAGTCTTGATGTAGATAAAACTAACTTTTTTCCGTTAAAAAGAGCCTTCTGTCTACAGCAGCAGCCCTGTTGCTGTGCTCTGTGTAGCAACTCAAGGATGTTCTTTGAACCAGGCAGAAACTGTTGCCTGAGCAGCATGACTTGCAAGTCTTTGTCATCAGATTTGTTCGCTTCCATTTGCTCTTTCCCACCAGTTTGCTGCCCCCTGGTGACGCTTAGAAGCTCTGCCCCACGTGCAATGCAGTGAAAACCCTTTTGGGTTCAATGAAGTTGGTGCAGAGGGGCCTGGCTGCATCTTGCAAGGACTCAGGACCCAGCAGCTCTGGACTCTTGGAACATGAGGCATAGATTCCACTCTAACTACATGGCACCTTGCGTTAAACACAAGGGATAATCACACCAGCAGGGAGACATGCCGGAATCTCTTTTGTTCTGTGCTAATTATGCTTTTTTTTTGAGTTGGAGTCTCACTCTGTCGCCCAGACTGGAGTGCAGTGGCCGCTCCCGGCCACCGCAGCCTCGACCTGCTGGGCTCCGGCGATCCTTCCGCCTCAGCCTTCCAAGTAGCCGGAATTACAGTAATGCGCTACCACGCCCGGCTGATTTTTTGATTTATTGTAGAGATGAGGTCTCGCTGCCCAGGGGGGTCTCGAACCCGCGGACTCAGGCAATCCACTCACCTCAGCCTCCGAATTATGCATTTTTTAGCAGGTGTCTATTGACACTAGGATTTCAGGGGTTGCCTGAATTTCAGCTTAACCAATTATATCTTTATTGTGACAGCGAGGGATCCATCACTGGTGACAGCTTCTGTCTCAAAACAAACAAGTAACTGGCAGGTTTTTTTCAGTGCCATTTACTTATTTCTTACCTAACCAAATTAGTAAAAAAATTTCAAACCTAAAGAAACTGATAAATATTTGAAGCTACAAGAAAGTCAGAAAGAAAATAACAGCTGTCAATCATCAAATGACATCTATATGTCAACTACTTTCTATACTTTATCAAATTTAACATTCACAGCTACTTGCAAGGTATTAATGAAATCATTATCTCACATATGAGGAAACTGAGGCTCAGATAAGTCTTAGGGCTTTCCCAGGACCCCATAACCATTGAGGTGGTTTCAAAACATAAAGTTCCTTCCCCAGTGTTAGTCTTCAGATGAATCCATAACTACTTACTTAGCAGTTATCTTACAAGAACTAAGTTATGAAAAGTAGATTTCTCCTCCAAAGTTTTCAATGCAGTAATGAGGTTAACATGCATTCTCAGCAGGAAACAATCTATCAAAAATAATAACTTTGTGTTAAAAATGCCATTTCCTGCTTTGCTTCCTCTGCACAACTACTATAAACAGAGCAGACACTGCATAAATAAGCTACACCAGCCCTGGGCCATTATCCTTATCCATCTATATACTCACTTACCTTCTCCTCACCTCCCAGTCCCCAGCCCCTTCTGCCATTCAATCACATTCATAGACTCTTACATGACATATATGTGGTTTGACCTAAGTAAGAGGGAGCCTCCACCCATTTATGAAAGGTCACCTCCTGTGCCTATTGAAATGAGCAGGTTATATGTCTGTGTGTAACATTTACATATAAAATACTAGATAAGGGCAACCCCTTCAGTCCCCTCCCACTGTGGGAGCTTTTCTGTCCTCTCAATAAATCCTGTTTTCTCACTTTAAAAAATAAATAAATAAAAATACTAGATAAACCCAGTAAACCCCCTTCGGGAAATATACCCAGAGGAACTCAAATACTTCTACAAAAAAGATACCTGGGCACACATGCTTATTGCAGCACTATTCACAATAGCAAAAACATGGAACCAACCATGCCGCCCATTGAAACTGGACTGGATTTGTAAAATGTGGTACATATAGAAGATAAAATATTATGCAGCCATAAGAATTTTAATTGACAAGTAATCATCATATATACTAATAGGTAAAAGGTTATATTTTGATATATGTTTACATCGTGGAGTGATTAAGACAACACAATTAGCCAGGCTCGGTGGCTCAGCCTGTAATCCCGCCCCTTTGGGAGGCTGAGGTGA
>NW_007259245.1:448888-455978 GCF_000164805.1 Carlito syrichta
CCGACCCAGCGGGACAAGTAAAACGTGGGCACGAGGAGGACTACCTGCTGCTGGTGAAAGAGAGAGAGAGAGATCCAAGAGAGAGAAAGAGACAGGAGACACGCAGAATGGAGGCAAGACAGTGTTCTGATCAAGCCTCCAAATTTTATTGTTAGGCGATTGCTTATATACATAGCAAAGAGGGGCGGGCTGAAATAGGGCGTGTGGCGGCTTATGATAGGAGGAAGAGTAGTGGGTGGTATGAGGAGAGGAGGTGGGAGGGGTGTTGTGGTTTGGCGCGCGCGGGCTTTTCGGAGGACAAAGAAGAAGGCTTATATGAGATGATTGCTATTTTTAAAATGGCTCCCAACAATTCATCACCTCATATATTTATTTTTTGTAGTGAGAACATTTAAAATCTACTGTTTTAGCACTTTTGAAATACACAATGCATTATCACTAGCTATAGTCACCATGCTGTGCAATAGATCTCTAAAACTTATTCTTCCTGTCTAAATGAAACTTTATATCCTTTGACCAACATCTCCCCATCTCTGCCTCTCCCCCCAGTCTCTACAACTATCATTCTACTCTCTTCTTCTATGAATTTGACTTTTTTTGAATTCTACATGTAAGAGAGATCATGCAATATGCCTTTCTGTACCTGACTTTTTTCACTTAACATGTCTTCCCTATTCATCTGTGTTGTTGCAAATAGCAGAATTTTTTTCTTTTTAAGATTAAATGGTATTCCATTGTGTGTATATACCACATTGACTTTATCCATAAACCTCTAAGTTTTGCTCTATGCTTGTTTTTCTTCAACAGAGCATCTGTCTTCTGTAAAAAAATAATTACTATTGTCAAGAAATAGTAACCACAGTCTGCTTTCCTTTCAAAAATATGAGAATAGTTCTAAATGACTTAGTGTATTAAATTTGTTCCTCCATTTCTTCTTATTTACTATGAAGACTTGAGCACATGCAAGCAAAAGCACATTTTTATATAGTCAAGAAAATAAGAAAACAAAGTGGACAGAAAGTAAGTCAGGATATGCTAGCTTATATCATGGGAACAAACAACCCCCAAATGTCAGCAGTTTAAACAAGTGATTGTTTTTGCTCGCTGTACTACAAGTCTGTGGGTCAGCAAGATGGCTCTGCTCATACCAGTCACTCTGGGACCTGGTGACAGTCACCATGTCTGAGGTTGCCAGTTTTCATCTTAAAGGGAAAGAGAGGTCTGAAGGGTTCTGAACAGTCATTTAAACACTTCTACATGGAAGCTACACATGTCACTTTCCCTTAAACTCCTTGGTCAGAATTCCATAAAGGCCAGGCAGTGTCACCCCACCATGTGCCAGATAGCTGAGAGTGGACAGGTTGGAAAAAAGCAAGATTTTAATCACAGAACAGAAGCATGAAAAAGTAAAACCATAACATTGGATAACATAAATTTATGTTGAAATGTATAAAATTATTGATACTCTATTATTTCAACCTACAGAAGTGGCACTTTCCCAAGGCTCACACTAAAGATTAAAATACCTTGTGTTGTCTTTTTTCTGACACCACTCCTGCTACCAAATGCATGGTTTTCCCATAGCAGTTCTCCAATTCTCTGACACCAACTGGGTATCCAACAATTCAAATCAATTCTGACACTAACCCCTGGAGTTAGCCCAAACCCTGCACCTTAAAGCCTCAGTCCCACACAACTCCTCCCACTTCGAGCGCCAGACACACAAATGGGGTGTTCAGGTTACCCATGCTTTTGCCCAGCAACTACAAATTTGAGGGTTCCCAAAACTCCCCAAATAAAGCTCAATAATTTGCTAGGAACTACTTATAGAAATGTAGAAAAACACTATACTTACTATTACAGTTTATCATGAAGGATACAAGTGAACAATCAAATGAAGCAGACAAAGAATGAGTTCCGAAGTGTGAGGTACACCACCCCCCTTGGCACCTGAATGTATTTATCAAACTCCCCTGAACCCCATAGTGTAGGGTTTTTAATGAAGACTTCATTAGCATGATTGCTCAAATCATTGGCTGTTGGTAATTGAATCAATCTCTACCCCCTCTACTCCCCTGAGGTCAAGAATTCCAACCCTAAAGAGAGCTAAAAATTCCAACCTCAAATCACATTGGTCCCTGTGACAGCCAGCCCCATCCTAAAACATCCACCAAGAATCACCTAATTAGCATAAATTCTGATAGGGGTGTAGGGGCTTGCTATGAATAACAAAAGATGCTCCCCTCATTCAGGAAGTTCCAACAAGTTTCTGTGCCAAGAACTAAGGACAAAGACCAAATATATATATTTTTGCTAAACCACACACCTCCTCTAAGAATAAATATGAATAAACATCACTAGAGAGTGGAGATATTCTCAAACTTGACCAAACTATGAAATTCATCTATATTCAATTTAAAAGAGACACATATGAAAGAAAATGATTAAGAGTGAGAAGTTTGACATAAAAGTTAAAAAAAGAAAATAAAATAAGTCAGCTTTATATAAAATTAAGTAACTTTGGAGGGGAAAATTCCCTAATGGAACAAGAGGATAATTTTGATGAAGTTATAATTAATAGTGACAAAGAACCATAAACTTCTATGGCCCTAATAATATAGAATTAAAATAAATAAAGCAAAAACTGTTAGAAGTGAGCAGAAATGGACCAAAATGTACTTCTATTGGAAATTTTAATTGATTATTTGGCATATAAAGAAGTGATAACTAGTATTACACAAAAATCAAATGCTATATACAATTAAAAGTTAAACTGATCATTTTGCCATGAAATGGAATATATCATCACTGGAAAGGTCTAGAGAGCATTTATACAACTAGCAATATACTGCTGGATCATGAGGATTATCTCAGTCAATTCTAACAAGGAGAAATTATTGAAGGCACATTTTCTGATTACAATACAGTTAGACATTAGAGTTTTTAAAAATCCCAAACATTTTCAAACATTTTGGTTAATAATTCTTAGCCAAAGAAGAAATTAGAGCTACAATAATTTTGGACTATTTAGAAAACAATGCCAATATAATTATTTAATGCCAACACATTAAAAGTTACCAGATATGACTAAAATGATTTACAAGAAAAAATTCATCGTTTATGTGTTTTTATTATATAAAAGGAAAGAAAATAACTAAGCATTAAAATGAAAAAAATAGGAAATACACAACCAAAGAAACCTAAAGAAAAGTTAAATAGATAAAATAAAACAAGAAATTAATGAATTAAAAACAAAATTCAGTAAAACTGTGGCATTAATAAATAAAACTAAAAATGTTTGATTGGGGGTTCAACACTCTAGCATATCTAATTAAGAGAAAACAAATATCTCATGATTAAAATCAGAAAAGGAATATAAAATTATGTATAGTTCAAAGAGAAATATTAATAGAAATTTCTATGTTCAGAATTTTAATAATATATTTGAAAGATTCGATGAGTTAATTTTCTTAGATAATTACCATACTTAAGAAGTAGAAAATTTCAAAACACCAAAGTTATAAAAGTGGCTGTAAAACTTGCCAGGGAATTTTTAATTACATTTTCAGAACCACACTGTTTTACAAATGAATATTGATAAACTTTCAAGCAATACATAATTAACATGATAGTGATTAAAGACAAATAAAGATAGAAAACTTGCCACTTAAAATAGGTGCTAGAATCCCTGTAAACTATTAGTAAATTAAAATCAATAACCTATCATTTATTCCTTTATTTAAAAGTATTTATTGAGTCTCCCTAAAGTGCCAGATCTCCTGCAAGGCACCCTGTGTGCAGGGGCTCTGTCCTCAGGGAGGTTACTTATTCCGAGGGGAAGCAGACACACCCAGCTACCTACAGAATTAATTGCATAACTGATAGGCATAAATGCTAGAATGTTCTATGATAGTGTGTGACAGAGACCTTTGCACATGGGCTCAGCAGTGAAGAGCTGTAGTTTAGAGCCAGACCATCAGGATTTGAATCAAAGATCTGCTTTATTCCCTGTGAAACCTTGAACCCAGTGGTTCTCAACAGAGAGTGATTTCACTCCCCGGGAGACATATAGCAGCATCTGGAGATATATTTGTCTGTCACAACTAGGGAGGCTGCTATTGGCATCTTGTGGGCAGAGGTCAGGGATGCTGCTGACATCCTGACATCTACAGGGCATCTCCCACAACAAAGCATTATTCAGCCCCAAATCTCAATAAGGCCAAGGTTAAGAAACCCTGGTCCCATGAATCCCAAATCTCTTTCTCTGGTGGGGGCTCCTGAGAGTCAGAGTCACAATTCTAACTGTCCGCTGGGCTTTTCCACTTCATGTTCCACAGGATGTCAAGCTCAAAATAGGTCATCTTCCCCTGACAACTTTACCCCATCCTGTGTTCATATTTTTGTTTTGTTTTTAAGTAAATGGTATCACCATCCCACTCACTCATGCCAGATGTCACTGTTGAAATACTTTAGTAAAATCCCAACAATCTACCTCTTGAACAACCTTAAAATCCATTCAGTGTTCTCATTTGTTGAGTTTCTACATATTTCTACAATCTTCTCACCACTGAAGTCCCTTGACCCCTCCTGCAATAAGCATGCTGGGAACCTCTACTTTAGTTGTGCCGAATATAGTACAGCTGGCATGTGCTTCTACCCCTCACAGAACCCTCCCATATTCTGCTTTTTATGTTTGCAACAGTTTCAACTTGCCTGCAAACCCTTTCATCTTTTACCCAGCACACACTTCACCAGATGAGCTCATTCCTCCAGTAGGCTTTTAAAAAACTGTATAAGTTTATTAAATCAATGTGAAGCTATTTACTCATACTAGAAAACAAAACACAAATGAAGTGAATGAAAAGTACTCTGCCATTTTTTGCTTATCAAAGTAAAAAAATGTAAAAACTATACAGCTCAATGCTGTTGAAGATACACTGAGACGGACATTCTGAAACAAAGCAGAGGGTCTTGGATTTGTGAAATAATACGGTACTGAAATAATACAGTAGTCTCAGATATATGCTTTGCAAGCAGTTCTGGCACTGAGTGTCAATAGCATCACTGAGTGGTCAGGGTCCTCAAAGACTGACATAGAAAATACTCAGAAATTGGCACAAGGAATAAGCTATAAAGATGTTAATTTGAGAACAGAGCACCATATGTTCTCACCCTCAAGCGGACCTTGAATAATTATAATACTATAAGAAAGGGATTGCAGCAGGTGGGGGAGGGGGAACACACCTCATCAACAAAGGTAACTGCCTAATGGACATTTGTATACCTAACCCTGAATTGTATCCCACACCTTTAAAATTTAAAAATTTTTTAAAAAAGATGTTAATTTGCAGCATTATTTTTACAATAGTGAAAAATTAGAAATATCTTACAGAATCCAACAAAAAGTTAACTTAATATATTATTTATTAACACCATAATATGGAATAATGTGTAGCTTTTATAAACTATCCTATTTAATAAAATAAAAATTGCTCATTACATGTTTCATAAGTAAGACACACTATTAATGGTGCATGCAACATAGTGTTTGTTGGCTGAAAGATACATATGCATACATTGAAAGTAGATTGGAAAGAAACCTCTGATATACTAATAGTGCTTATTTTGGGATGAGGGGACTTGAGGTGGTTTTTTGTCTTTTCTCTGGATGCTTTTTAAAATTTTATAATCTACCTATAATTAGCATGAACTGTCTTTCACTGTGAATAAGGAAGACATGGTATTAAATTTTGGAAAGATAAGGGTAAGAGGAGTAATGTAGATGTAGGAGACATCTGCCCAAATTACGTAGCTGCCTTGCAGCATAGCATGGCCACGAATTTTTGCAGGCGTCTCCCTCCACTACTCACTCACCACAGAGTCTGTTCTTAGGCGCACACATGCGCGCACACACCCCTGCAACAAACCCAGTCATTGTTCACTTACTGGATAGGTGACTGTGGGTTTATCCAATTAAATGCTTTACAGAGTTTTGCCAATATCCTGCTAATTGACCCACAAGCCATTTCCTCTGGTGATTTGTGGTGTTTCATAGTGTCGGCTCTCATTGAATTTCCTTACTAGATCTCTGTGGTTACAATTGTTTCATACATTGAGATCTACTGTAGGGGATGGCATTCAATACTGGTGCTGGGAGGCAGAGGTAGAAGTTTAAAGAATAAGAAATTTTAAAGAATCGATTATGCAGAAAGCCCCTGATCAAGGTGCCCAGGTCTAGATCCTTCTGATGAAGCCCAGTGGAAAGAAGTAATATTTTGTTTATTTATTTATTTATTTATTTATTTATTTTTGAGTTGGAATCTCACTCCGTCACCCAGACTGGAGTGCAGTGGCATGCTCCCGCCCACCGCAGCCTCGACCTGTTGGGCTCCAGCGATTCTTCTGCCTCAGCCTTCCAAGTAGATGGAACTACAGGCGCTATCACGCCCAGCTAATTTTTGATTTATTATAGAGATGACGTTTCGCCAAGTTGCCCGGCGCGGGTCTCGAACCCGCAGGCTCAGACAATCTATTCACCTCGGCCTCCCAAAGCACTGGGATTACAGGCTGAGCCACCAAGCCTGGCCAGAAGTGACCCTTTTATTTTCTTATCTGTGTAAGGGATACCAGAAATGGGGGGAAATCATGTCACATAAAAGCCATGCAAGGGACTATTTGTTATTGGATCAGTCTAACAGACTGACTTTCAGCATAGCCCACTCTTTAGAGTTTTCAAAAGGCCAGCAACATTGATCTCCATGTCAGGATTCATCAAGTCCCCACGTGTGAAGTCCCCTGAGAATACCCCTCCTGTCCCAGCAAGTGACCAGAGACCTCCAGTGATGCTGCTCCCCGTTAGTCATTGATTTTAAAAGCATAAAAGTGTCTCACACAGTAGTTTGTAGAATTTAGGTAGAGATTATTATTTTTTTTTTAAATTTAAGTCATAAGGTACTATCAAAATAAAAGGTAGAGCCGGACTCAGTGGCTCAGTCTGTAATCCCGCACTTTGGGAGGCTGAGATGAGTGAATTGCCTGAGCCCATGGGTTCGAGACCTGCCTGGGCAACTTGGCGAGGCCTCATCTCTAC
>NW_007259245.1:456068-488866 GCF_000164805.1 Carlito syrichta
AAGGCTGAGGCGGAAGGATCACCGGAACCCAGCAGGTCGAGGCTGCAGTGGCTGGGAGCGTGCCACTGCACTCCAGTCTGAGCAACAAAGTAAGACTCCAACACAAAAAAAAAAATTAAAATAAAATAAAAATAAAAGGTAAGTAGAAAGTCACATTATGATTACTTTTTTAAATTGTGATAAATAACCTTTTCTTTTCCTATATTATGTGGAATTCCATCATCTTCATGTCATTATAAATTATAACTGTTTTATTCCTTTGATGATACTCTGTATCTTGCATGACAAAATGCCTTAGACCAAATGCAGTATACACATTTTAAGAGACGTTCCCCATACTCAGAAGTGTCTGGACACTGATGGTAACCACTTTGAGCACCTCTTGCAATTGCAGAAGTCAAACGTGACTTGATTTCATCTTATTGAGTATTATCATTTGAATACAGTTTTTTTTTCCTTTTTCAAAATGTGCATACATTTTTTTTGTGGCACCCTCAGTAGACCTCAAACCAAAGCCACCTGATGCTTTATAGTATGTGCAAAATTAGCTCAACATTGCTGTCTCCTAAGAGCAGATTCTGTATCTTCCACATCCTCCAACTTTTGTTTTCTTAGTTTTGCTTTTCCTAAAGTGAAGTCAACTACCCAAATCACAGAGAATACTCTGCAACCCTCCTTGGCTCACAGAGCAGAAAATCCATTCAGCAAAAATGCAACGTCTCTTATTCCACTTTGCCAGATTATCTTTTTACTTAGTATTTGTTGGATCTTCTCAGTGTTGGCCAGAAACCATATCTGGGGTTTCTCTCGGGTTTTCAGGATGCTGGGGGCTCTTCTCCTCTTTCCTCTACTCCTGCTTCTCTTTCTCCTTCTAATGTCCAGATAGATGTTATAACACGTGTGAAAGAGAAATCAGCCTGTTAACTAAAATCAGTTGATGAACAAGCCTCCATCATCTCCTTCCCATCCTCCTGCTCAGGTGATAGATACCCTTGCTTCACACCTGCGGAGACAATTGCAGAGATCAGACTCCCTCTGCCACCTGCCACCATAATGCTGCCGTCCCGCCTTGTATGACAGGCAAGCTGCCCACTCTCCCCTTTAGACCCACTTGTAGATTGGCTCTGCCCTCGGCCATTTGGCAAAGACATCTCTCCTACAGGCCCTCTTTCCTCTGTTAGCCCACTCCTGTAGGTATCCCCAGCTATTTCTCTCAAATCCTCTCATGGCCCACAGCCCTCTCCCTCTCCCACCCCATTTCCTTCTCCTCCTTACAGTAGAACTTCTTCCAAGAGGCATCTGGACTGCCTGCAGTCCCTCCACTCTCAGTCTCCATCATGTGATCTCTCCACACCCTCGCCACAGCCGTTCTTGTTAGAGTCACTGAGGGCCTCCACTTTGGAAAGTGCGTTAGTTCATTTTCAGTTCTCACTTTATGGTGCTTGACACAGTTGACAGCACTTTCCTTGAAATGCAGTTTTTTTTTGCTTCCAGAAAGACATCGTTTCCTGTTTGTTTTCCTAATTCCTTGGCTGCTCCTTCTCGGGCTCGTTCTTTGACTTCCCTAACTGTGGGCCCCTCCCCAGGGCTCAGACCTGGCCCTCTCCTGCTATCTCCATAACCCCCTCTCCTTAGTGGTCTCATTCACGCTGGTGATGATAGGGTGGTGACTCTTAAATGTATATGCCTATTTCAGACCTTTCGCTTAAACCCCAAGATTGATTATTCAGCTTCTGCTTGAAGTCTTCAATTGGGTGTCTAATAAACACCTCAAACCTAAAATGTTCCAGCCAACATCCTTACCTGCTCACCAGCCTCTTCCATGCTCAGTCTCCCTTTGGCAGTTAATGGCGATCCCTTTCTTCCTATTTCTCAGGCCAAAGCCTGTGGTGTCCTTCTTGGTTCATTGTCTGCATGCCACATCCAAACTTCTATCTTCAAAAATAGATCCAGATTCTTAACATGTCCACAGCTCCCACCCTGATTCTAACCATCAGCAGTTCCCCTGATCTCTGCTTCTCCCTGTTCCTCTTGTTTCCACACATGGGGCCTGTCACTCCCACAGCATGAACTTTCTCTAACCTGTGTCACTTCCCTCTTCAGAGTTTCCAATAGCTCCCAAAGCCCTGTCAATGGCCTACAAGACCTTACCGGATCTGGTCCATCCGTGCCCCCCTCCCAAGCTCTCTGCTCCTTTTCTCTCTTTTCCCTTTTCTTCTCCTCCCTCTCTCTGCTCCAACCATGGGCCTCCGTGCTGCTCCTTGGGCCCACCAATCACACCTACCTGAGGATTGTCGTCCTTCTGCTCCTGGTGCTCCTTTCCTTGAAATCCAAATCATCACTTTATCTCATCCTCCTATATCACCTCTGGGAGGTCTTCCCTGACCCCCTCATTTAAAATTGCAACTACCACCACTCTCCATCTCCCTTTCCTGCCTCATTTTCCCCCATAGCCCTCATCCCTTTCTAATATGGCTTATAATTCATTTGCTTTGTTTGTGGTTCCTTCACCATCAAGATTTAACCTCTGTGAGGACAGAGTGCCTAGCACAGGACCTGACATGCAGTAGGCACATGATAAAAATCTGTTGCACAAATGAATAAATGCAGTGATTTTTTAGGAATTAAGAACAAGGACCATATATAGATGCATGTTGTTCATTCCTTTGAGCTGGGTCTGGATTATATTTCTGCTCATTTATCTCAGATGCAACATTTAGAGCAGGCTCGAGGTGGGGATATTCGATTTGTGTTATATGGTAGGGCATTTTCTTTCCGGCTGTGGGGACTCTGTGATAATGAACTGACTGAAGACATTTCATTCTCCCAAACTCGTTTTAAACTAGTAGCAGACAAAGAAAAATGCTTCTCTGTCTTTTTTTTTTTTTTTTAAGTGTATGGAAGGGATTACTTCCTGGTTTCAATTAAGTAAAAAGAAGCATTTTAAGTAAACTGTTATTTGTTTATAGAGTCCCTGAACATCCATCAGATCAGTCACCCTCAAAGGTCTTCCACTGCATTTAGGTCAAACTTCCAATCATGGTAGCAGTCTGGAAGGCTGTGCCTCACATTGCCCTTGCCCACCTCCATCTGCCCACCATCCACCCTCTATCCTTCTTCACTATGCTTCAGCCTCACTAGACTTCACTTAGTTCCTTGAACCGGTTGAGAATTCCCATCTTCACGTCATTGCACGTGTGTGTTTCTGCCTAGGAAAAGCCTCCTCCTTGTCTTCCATTCATTTGTTCTGAGGTCTCAGTTGATGGGTCACCTCTTCAGAGGCCTTCTCTGCCACCTTTTCCAAAGTATCTCCTGTCTTGATTATTTTATAGCACCTGATTGTTTGTTCCTTATGGCATATAGTAATTTGTAAGTATATTTTTATTGGTGCATTTATGCTTCCTTGACTGTCTCTCAGGAGTCATACGTTGCTTGTCTAGCATGTAAACCCAGCAGCTGCATGACTGTCACAGTGGATGCTCACTGGGTGCTTTCCCTTGGTCAAGAATCACCAAGAGCTCCCTCCACTGCACAACCCATCTGGGATGCAGAAGAGGAGGTCACATTGGGATTGGGGTGGTCTGAGTGCAGAAAGGGAATGAATGATGCGGGAAAGGACAAGGATCCTGTGATAGGTCTCTGTCCCAGATGCTGTGTCAGGACTAGGAATTCTTACCACCTCTTCCCAGAGGAGTCAGAGGATCAAGGAGAGAGCTCCTCCTCTAGCCGACACCACCGTGGTGACAGAGCTCATCTGCATTTTTCAGGGTCTCTGTGGAAATAGCATCTCAAGGGAGTATTAGAGACCATATTAGAGTCCCTACCTAGGGTAGAGATGGATAAGACCTTGTGGATTTTGTCCTAATCCATTTTAGGAAAATGGAGAACCACTCCCCTAAAAGGTGACTCATATGCCCAGAGTCACTCAGCTAGTTAATTGTAGAATGACAACTAGAACCTAAGTTACCTCAGTCCCAGACCACTGGGATATAAGTAACAGGTTTTGCCAGTTTCTCTTTCATTTGATGAACTATAGTTTCCAGTAAGCAGAAATACAAGGAGAAAAGGTTTACAGATTTAAACAAGTAGCACAACAGCACAGTTAGAACTTTTGGGAGATGACGAATAATTATGATAATTTCAATAAAATGAGAAAGCCCCCTCTCTGGTATCTGAAATGGGTCATCATTTCACTCAGCATAAGTCTCAGTTCATTCTCTTTACAACTCTATCATCAGAAAGAGAACAAACATATAAAGGACCTCAAGACACTGCCGAAGTCATAAAGAAAAGACTCCCAGCCAACTATTTCCCTAATGTGGAAATAGCAACCCTCTTGGTCACTGGAGAAAATTTGTTTGAAGAATAGGAAAAACGCAGGTGCCAGGGGAAGTCTTCCATTAGGGGACAGTTGGAAATTTAACCCAAATGCTGAGACTTCCATGTAGAGGTGACTTCTGATCATCTTCTCTCATGCTGGAATATATTTGACTATTTCTCTTCCATAGCAGTTCTGGGCCTCCGACCTGGCCTTGACCCTGCCACTGAAGACAGCTTCAACCTGGTCACTTGCATTATGGCATCATGATCTCTGGACTGTGGCATCTCCTACTCTCCATCTCCCATGGCTCCTGTTATCTACAGACTGAGCCCTTCTCCATGACTTGTTACTCCAGGCTTTCCATGGCCAGTGTCCAGCAACAGGTGACACTGGTTGAACACCTGATGTGTGCCAAGTTTTACACATTAGCCCTGATTTTCAAATAGGCTTCTCAGGGAACTATGGTTATTCCCATTTACAGATAGCCTGTTATTCAGAGATTGCACAATATCACAACCATAGCAAATAGAGACCCGGAATTCAAATCCAGATATGACTCCAAATACAAGTTATTTCAAGTCCATAGCCCCCTTTGCAACTTGGCTCTCTCTGTCCACTTTCCCTCAAACACACTGCCACTAACAACCAGATAGCTTTCTAAGCTTCTTCTGACTCTACCTCCAGAATTGGATTCTTCTCCTCTTCCTCCTCCTCCTCCTCCTCCTCCTGCTTCTGCTCCTCCTTCTTCGACAAGGTCTCACTATATTGCCCAGGCTGGTCTTGAACTCCTGGCCTTAAGTGATCCTCCCACCTCAGCCTCCTGAGTAACTGGGTTTACATATGGGAGCCACCATACCCAGTTCAGAATCAGATTCTTATCACATCCTGCATGTGCAGTGACTCAAATCCTTCCCCCACCTTGGTCTATCCCTCAAGGTCCAACATGTCTGACATCCTCTCCATGAGCTTACTTTGAGTCCCTCTTCATCCACCCTAATTCAGTCTTTCCCTTCCAGCTGTTGTTGGACTCTGTGAATTTTATTGTACTTGACCTCAAGATTATAGTTGTGTAGCTATTTAGTTACAGGTTTAGCTTCTGCTGCTGGATTGAAGGACATTTATTTGCAGCAGGAGCAATGCATTCCTCAGTTTAGATAACCCTACATGCCACTTATGGACATTTGCATGAAACACTAGCCAGGACACCGAATGGCCAAACCCAGCCTAGCAGCAGACACCTCACATTAACAGAGAGGAGAGCCGGGTTTGGTGGCTCAGCCTGTAATCCCAGAACTTTGGGAGGCCAAGGCGAGTGGATTGCCTGAGCCCATGGGTTCGAGATCCACCCGGGCAACTTGGCGAGACCTCATCTCTACAGTAAATCAAAAAAATCAGCTGGGCGTGGTAGCACGTGCCTGTAGTTCCAGCTACTTGGAAAGCTGAGGCAGAAGGCTCGCCGGAGCCCAGCAGATCGAGGTTGCGGTGGCTGGGAGTGTGCCACTGCACTCCAGCCTTGGCGATAGAGTGAGACTGCAACTCAAAAAAAAAAAAAAAAAACAGAGAGGAGAGAAAGGCAGGCAGCAGAGGGGCATGGGCTACTGCAAAAAGGACCCTGTACTGCATTCTTTCTGGCTGGCTTGACCCATCCACTGAAAACTTCCCTGTGGTGCCAACGGGATGACAGGAGCTGACAACACACTCAGATCTGCCTTCTTTAAGGTTGTTTTCAGTCCCCATTGGCGTGTTTCTTTCCTGGTGCTTATTGTTCACAGGCCATCTTGAATCCCACTATTTACCAGACCCAAATCAGAGCAATAATAATCAAGGAGACCCACATACCATGTGATTAAATATTTGGAATATACACAGTTCAGTAAAATACAGGGAATAGGCATCATTAAGTATATCTTTTATCAGATGAAATATCAAATTTAAATCAAAGTTATCTAAATAGAGCTAATTTTTAAACACTTTCAAAAAATTATCACATTTTATTAAATATTGTTATAGGACCATCTGCCATTCTAGCATCCAGCAGTCATCAAATTGGCAACAGACAGAATCAGTATGATGCTTCACAGGTGCTGTAGTGAGAACAGAAATTTTCAGTGCTTTGTTTGGGGACCCTGAAAGTTCCCTGAGAGCCTTTCAGGAGGTCTGTCAACATGAATTCATAGTGATATTATGATTTTATTTGACTCTTTTACTCTCATTGTTTCATGACTGTACACTGGAGTTTTTCAGAAGCTCCATGATACGTGATATCACAACCAACTAAAGTCAGAAGCAGGTAGGAGATTTCAGCTGCCCTCTGGTAAGCCAGATCTTAGAGACATTTGCAAAAATGTAAAATGATGCCACAATTCTCACTTTTTTATTTTGGAAAATAGAGTTATTTTACATAAAATATATTATCCATGTTAATATGTTATGAGATTATCATTTTTAAATGAATTAACACAAATATTTTATATTTTGTCCTAATTTCTAATATAATAAATATTGATAGATATGTCCCACACAAATAAAAGTTCCTTAGAATCCTCAATGATATTTAAGAGTGTAAATCAGTCCCAGAACCAAAATGTTTAAGAAGCACTGATTTAGACCTACAAGTATATCCATTTGAGAGTAATATGCATTGTTCAATATTGTGAAATGTCCCTCAGTTTCCATCATACTGGGCCATGAACAAAAGTAGGACTTTGAATTGGAATAGGAAGAGACACAAGAGCTAGACACTGCTGGGAAAGGATGCTTTTTTATGAAACAATCTCAGTCCTCTGAGAATCCATGTTCCCTGAGAGGCACCTCTGACAAATTAATCAAATTGTCTTTTCCCCTACCCAAACACTTTGCTACGAGTCTTCCTTAAGCAAAGTCTGCCTTGAGTATCACCAGTGAAACAACCACACCCCTTTCCAGCACTGGGACACAGCGGCCTTTGATTCAGGGGCAGGGGAGATTGAAGTCAGGACACATGTCTGAGATGGGATGCCTTGAGTGCCTGGATGGTGTTAAGGATAGGGTCTCCAGCAGCAGGGTTCTCCTGTGTTGGAGATGCAAGACTTCTCTAAAGTAGGAATGCAGGACTGAGACCCTTCCCACCTGGGTCTGCAGGCTGTCCTAGTGACAGGCCATCTTATTACAAGAAATGAGAGAACTATCTTTCACAGATAATTTTCCTTTTTTTAAATTAACAAAAGTTTATCATGTGCAACATATTGTTTGAAACATGAATACATTAAGAAATGGCTAAATTGAGTTAAGTAACATACGCATTACCTCACACACATTATTTTTTGTGGTGAGAACACTTAAAATCTATTCTCTTAGCAATTTTCAAGAATACAACACATTTTACTATCTATAGTCACCATAATATATAACAGCTCTCTTGAGTTTATTCCTCCTATCTAACTGAAATGTTGTATCCTTTGACTCCCCAGCCTCCTTCCCCTGAAATAATTTCATTCTATTCTTAATGAAATAACAGCTTTATGAGGCACAAATAACCGCTATTCACTTTCTTTCCACAGCAAACCTGGGAAGTCATAGTGTTTACAATGAGGAAACTGATGGAGAAAAGGTTATGAGACTTGCCCAAGATCAGGTATCTGGCAAGTGGCAGAGTCAGGACTTTCACGGTCTTATCATTTAAAATCTTGAAGGACTCTAATTTTATTTACTTTGTGCTTTATTCTCATTTGCTTGTTTTCTGTATGGATATTTTTCTTGCTTCCAAGTTCTAATTTATATTTAAATTTATTAAATGCAGTATTTAAACTTAGTATAACTTTTTGTCATAAAATGAGTTGGCTCTTTTTAACAAAGGGTAGGTCTTACCAGTAAATAGGGCTTGCTGAAGGAATGTTTACAGACATGTTACAATTCTGCGAGCCTTCAGCATAAGAAGCATCTCAAGACAAAGGGGGAATAAATGGAACAGGTTGTTGTGAGAGCTTCCAGGGATTAGATGTGTAGACAAATGGGTGTGGGGCTCATCTGTGAAGCTTTGAAAAACCTCAATACCCAGGCTGCACCACTGGTCAGTTAAGTCAGAATCCCTGGGAGGTAGAACCCAGGTATCTGCACTTGTTAAAATTCCTCAAACTATTTCTCTCTTTTTTTTTTTCATTTTATTATAGGAATCTGGGATACAAGTGAGTATTAACTACATAAGTAGGCTCCATGTAGGTGAAGTTTGGACTTCCAAATGGCCCTCACTACCCCTGGTAATGAACCAAGTAGATTTTGTGTTGTCACATGCCCCCTAAGCACCTGGCTCCCTCCCCTAGCAGTGCCCAGGGACTGCAGATCCCTCCCTTGTGCTAATGTGACTAACCTTCAAGTCCCAGTTATGAGTAAGAACATGCAGTATTCAGATCTTTGTCTCTGTGATGGTTCACTTTGTATGTTGTTCTCCAACTCCATCCAATTTGCTGCAAAGCCCATGATTTTGTTCTTCTTCATGACTGCATAATACGCCATTGCGTGTATGTTCCACATTTTCTTTAATCAGTCCACTTTCAATGGGCATCTGGGTTTGTTCCATGTTTTTGCTATTTGTGAATAATGTGGCAATAACCAGGCATATGCAGGTGTGTTTTTTCTAGAGCGATTTATGTTCCTCTGGGTATATTCTCAGGAGAGGGATTGCTGGGTCATATAGAAGGTCCGTTTTTAGTTCCTGAGGAATCACCACACTGCTTTCCATACAGGGTGAACTAGCTTGCACTCCCACCAACAGTGTATAGCATTCTTTTTCTCCACACTCATGCCAGCTTCAGTTGTTTTTTGACGTCTTAATAATGGCCATTCTTACCAAGGTACCCTTGTTGATGAGGTGTGCCCCCCTTCCCCCGGCAGAATCCCACTACTGCCAATCCCACCACCACTACCCCCGGCAATTTCCCGCTACTGACAGTCCTTTTCTTATAGTATTACTATAATTGTTCATGGTCCACTTATGAGTGAGGACATGTGATACTCAGTTCTTTGTTTCTGTGATAGATCACTCAGTGATATAGTTTCTAAGCCCACACAAGTTGCTGTGAGGTTCATAATCCTAAAACTATTTTAATGTGCATCCCAGGTTGACAACCACTGGACTAGGAAATCAGAAAACAACCTGCAGAGGTCAGTGAGGATCGCTGAAGTTCATGTGGCATATTGCCACTTGGATTCTAACTACTCATTAGGAGTGCAGTCAGGAATGAACTTGCCCAGAGTCATGAAAAATAAAGAACCTGAGTAGGCTAAATAAATAAATAAAGTAAATAGTTGGACGGCAAGCTGTTACCTTTTTAATGCCAGGAAAATGCTTAGACATGGAGGAATGCTTATATGGAAGGCACCAGGAATACAAGTTTGGGCATAGACCAGTGGTCTGAACGCAGGATCTAGCCAGAGATCTCTTAGTCTATGACCTGTAGGTCTATACTTACACTCTGCAAATAAATCAGAGACCACAGATGTCTTGGTGCCATGTCCAAGAAGGAAAGGACAGGCCAGAAGGCAAATGCATTATTGCCCTTGGATTCAACAGAGGAGTTCAGGAGCCTGGTAGAGGGGTTGTGACTTGGAAGGTAGGCAGGTAAAGAAAGGGATTGAACAAGAGAAGGTAAGAAATCAGCCAAAGAGGCAAGTTTCCCTTGAAGAGAGGAGCTAGCAGTAGGCTCAGAGAGCTAACTATTGGCACCACGTGAAGCATAAGTGATAACGCCATCAAGACTGCCCCACACTAAGGCTAGAGGGAGCCCTTATGACACCCTTTCCTTACTTTGAGGCCAGGTGAGATCCCCAGGTCTTCAGAAATGCAACCCAAGTGGGAAGGCTGGCTACTGCACTTTCTGTTCCTTCTGCCTTTCTCCTGATTGTGCATTGGCCATTGCTCAGTTTGTACCCTGGAAAAGTAAATTTAATGCTAGTTTCATGATAGTAATTATTTAAAAGAATCTTTAGCATAAGTGCTGTTAAATGGTAGGCTCTTAAAAATGATAAGTTATTTTTTTTTACTAAGTTTATTGGCAAGTGCACAGTTTCTGTTTGCCACTTAAATATAGTTTGTGTGACCAGTAGAGATCCCAATTGCTACCTGAAAGAAGTATGGTGCCAGTAATGACTCCACACCCGGCCAGGATCAAGAGATTTATTAAAAGGGGGTTGTTACAGAGAGGATCTGTAACGAAAAAAAGAAAAAGAGAGAGAGAAAGAGAGAGTAAGAGAGAGAGAGAGGAAGTGGAAGAGAGGCCAGGAGAGAGCTGCAGAGAGGGAGAGAGCGGCAGAGAGAGATAGAAAGAGAGACCGAGAGAGAATTGTGGGGAGAGGGCTGTATTTATCAGCCTGACAGGGGCCGGAAGGGGCCATGCTATGCTCCTATTGGAGAAGCTGCATGGGAGTAGGGTGGGGCCGATGCCGTGTTATGGTCCTATTGGATGCATAACAAAGCTGGCTACTGATTGGAGGCTTGCAAGTTTAAAATTTGCCAGTGGGAAGGTTTGAAATTCACGTGCGGGTGAACTGTGCTCGCAGCGGCGGGGAGGAAGGCCTTTGTTGTCTGGTGTGTCGTGCCATTTTGGGAGCTGCCCCTCTGGTCGCTTCCTGCACCCTTCACTACCCACTAAGAGTGCTTGGGAGGAGGACCATCATCACCCTAGGCCCATACCTTATAACTGCTGGGAAATCATAGTCCTCAGAGCCCACTCAGACATCAAAACTCATGGATCAAGTTCAGAAGGTCCATATTCTACGTGAATGCTAGACTGATTTGTTGGTGGGTTTTTTAATTTTGTATTTTAAAGATGTGGGGTACAATTCAAGTTTAGGTATACAAATGTTCATTTTACAGGTACCCTTGTTGATGAGGTGTGCCCCTCCCTCCCCAGACAGATCCCCACTACTGCCAATCCTACTTCCCCCATGACCCCTGTAGTTTCCTGCTACTGCCAATCCTTTTCTTACAGTATTATGATAATTGTTCAAGGTCCACTTATGAGTGAGAACATGTGATATTCAGTTCTTTGTTTCTATGGTATATCACTCAGTATTACAGACTCTAAGTTCATCCAAGTTGCTGTGAAGTTCATAATATTGTTTTTCTTTATGGCTACATAATATTCCATTGTGTATATGTATCACATTTTTTTAATCCAGTCCTTTTTCATTGGGCAGCACAGTTGGTTCCATGTTTTTGCTATTGTGAACAATGCTACAATAAACATACATGTGCAGTTATCTTTTTCATAGAGTGATTTGAGTTCCTCAGGGTATATTCCCAGTAGGAATTACAGGGTTGTATGGAAGGTCAATTTTTAAATCTTTCAGGAAACCCCAAACTGTTTTCCACAGGGTTTGTACTAGTTTACACTACCACCAACGGTGGGGAAGCGTTCCCCTTTCCCTGCATCCTCTCCAACATCTGTTGTTTTTTGAGTTATTGATGATGGCCATCCTGACTGGAGTTAAGTGGTATCTCAGTGTAGTTTTAATTTGCATTTCTTTGTTGACTAGTGAGGCTGAACATTTTTCCATGCATCTGTTGGCTGCTCATACATCTTCTTCTGAGAAGTGTCTATTCATATCTTTTGCCCATTTTTAAATAGGGCTGTTTATTTTTTTCCTTTTGGCACCTTTGAGCTCCTTGTAGATCCTGGATGTGAGGCCTTTGTCAGATTTACAGTTGGCAAATATTTGTTCCCATTCCGTGGGCTGTCACCCCATGCTCTTGATTGTTTATTTTACTTTGCAGAAACTTTTAAGTTTGATGAGGTCCCACTTGTCCATCTTATCTTTTATGGCATGGACACTCAGGGTTTTGATCAGGAATTGGTTGCCAGTTGCAATTGTCATAAGGGTGTCTCCTGCATTTTCTAAGGTTATTATAGTTTGAGACTTTACGTAAAGTCCTTTGATTCATTTAGAGTTGATTTTTGTGTATGGTGATATGGAGGGGTCTTATTTTAATCTTCTGCATGTGGTCAGCCAGTTTTCCCAGCACCTTTATTGAATAGGTCTTTCTCTCCACAGTGGTTGGTGGTGGAGGCTTTGTCGAAGATGAGTTGGCTAAGAAATGGAGGTTTTGCTTCTGGAATCTCTATACTGTTCCATTGGTCTATATGCCTGTTCTTGTACCAATACCAGGCTATTTTGATTATTGTAGTTTTATAATAAAGTTTAAAGTTTGGGAGTGTGATACCTCCCACTTTCTTTTGTTGTTGTTGTTGAGGATTGTTTTGGCTATTTGTGGTCATTTATGTTTCCATATGAATTCTTGTATTGTTGTTTCCAGGTCTGAGAAGAATGCTGCTGGTAATCTAAAGGTTATTGCATTAAATCTGTAGATTGCCTTGGGTAGGATAGACATCTTAACAATGTTGATTCTTCCAATCCATGAGCATGGACTATTTTTCCATTTGTTTGTGTCACCTTTGATTTCTTTGAGCAGTGTTTTCTAGTTTTCGTTGTAAAGGTCTTTCACATCTTTGGTTAGGAACATGCTAAGGTATTTCATTTTTTTGTGGATATTGTGAATGAAATTGTACTTTTTATTTGGGTTTCCATTTGTTTACTGTTGGTGTATAGAAATGTGACTGTCTTTTGCACATTGATTTTATACCCTGAGACTTTGTCAAAGCCCTTTATCAGTGCAAGGAGGTTTTTGACAGATTCTCTTGGGTTTTTGAGATATAGAATCATGTTGTCTGCAAAGAGGGATAACTTGACTTCCTCTTTTCCTATTTGGATACCCCTGATCTCCTTCTCTTGTCTGATTGTTCTAGCTAGGACTTCCAAAACTATGTTGACAAGGAGAGGTGAGAGTGGGCATCCTTGTCTTGATCTGGGTTTCAAGGGAAATGGTTCCAATTTCTGTTTGTTTAGCAGTGTGCTGGCTATGGGTTTCCCATAGATGCCTCTTACTATTTTGAGGTATGTTACATCTATGCCTAGAAGTTCAGGGGTTTTTATTAAGAAGGATTGCTGGATTTTATCAAAAGCTTTTTCCATGTCTAATGATATAACCCTGTGGTTTTTGTTTTTACATCTGTTGATGTATTTAATTACATTTATGGTCTTCCAAATGTAGAACTAAACCTGCATCCCAGGGATGAAGCCTACTTGGTTGTGGTGGATGATTTTTGAGATGTGTTGTTGGATCCAGTTTGCTAGGATCTTCTTGAGAATTTTAGCATCTATGTTCATCAAGAATATTGGCCTGTAGTTCTCTTTCTTTGTTGGGTCTTTACCTGGCTTGGATATCAATGTGATGTTAGCTTCATAAAATGATTTGGGGAGAGTTCCATCTTTCTCAATTGCCTGGACTATTTTCAATAGGATTGGTGTCAGTTCCTCTTTGCATGTTTTGTAGAATTCTGCTGGAAAGCCATCAGGTCCAGGGATTTTTTTGTAGGTAGTTTTCTTATGACATAGTTAATTACCTGGATTGTTATTGGTCTATTTAGGGTCTCGATTTCTTCTTGTTTCAACCTGGGGAGGCTGTGTGTTATTAGAAAGTCCTCCATTTCCTTTAAGTTTTCAAGTTTGTTTCCATACAAGTGTACATAGTAGTCTCTGATAATCTTTTGTATTTCTTCAGGATCAATTGTGACTTGATCGTTTGCATTTCTGATTGTGTTTATTTGGGCTTTTTCTCTCTTTTTCTTGGTCAGCCTAGCTAGGGGGTTCATCAATCTTGTTTATCCTTTCAAAGAACCAGCTTTTGTTTCATTGATTTTTCTTAAAGTATTGTTTTGTCTTCTGTGTCCTGAATTTGGGCTTTTATTTTGGTGATGTGGATTCTTCTGCTGAAGTTAGGGTTTTGGTGGTCTTGTTTTTCCAGCTTCCTTAGTTGATTTGTTAGACTGTTAATTTGTTATCTTTCCATTTTCTTCAAGTGTGTTCATAGAAATATGAATTCCTCTCTTCTTACTGCTTTCATGGAATTCCAGAGGTTTTTGGTAAGATGTTTCTTTGTTTTCATTTGTTTCCAAGTATCTTTTAATCTCTGTTTTGATATCCATGTTGACCCAGGAGTTGTTTAGCTTTAAGTTTGCCTAGAAGCTGCTTTATGAAAGTTGGTGCTCCTCTGTTGGGTGCAAGTATGTTTAGGATGGATATTTCTTGTCGATGGTTTGAACCATTTATCATTATGTAGTGACCTTTCATATATTTTTTAATTTTTGATAGCTTGAAGGGTATTTTGTCTGATAATAAGATCATGACTCCTGCTTTTTTGTGTGTTCTGTCCACCTAAAATTGTGTTTCCCATCCTCTTACTTTGAGTCCATGAGTGTCCTTTCTAGTGAGATGAGTCTCTTGGAGACAATATATTGTTGCCTCATGATATTTTATCTATTTTTCCATTCTATGTCCTTTCAGTGGTTCATTCAGTTCATTCACATTCAGGTTAATTATTGTGATGTGAGAATTTATCCCTGTCATGAGGTTCTTAAAGAGTTCGTTTTTGTTGTGTTGTTGCTGTTTGCTTGTTTATTTGTTTGTTGTCTTTTTTTTTTTTGCCTTGATTCATGTGTGTTTTCAGTCTTTTTTTCCTGCATTCTTGTGAAGGGCGTTGTCATTCTTTTTTTCCTTTCTTCTGTGTTTAATACTTTCTTAAGTGTTTCTTGTTGAGCTGCTCTGGAGGCAGTGCAGACTCTTAGGGATTGAATTGGAAGGATTTTAATTCTCCCTCACTGATGAAGCTTAGCTTAGCTGGGTAGGTAATTCTTGGTTGAAATTGTTTATCTTTGAGAACTTTGAAGGAAATCTCCTAGCCAGAAGTGTTTCTGTAGATAAATCTGCTGCTATTCTAATTGGTCTTCCCAGGTGGGTAGTCTGACCTTTCTCTCCTGCTGCCTTTAGGATTTTTTATTTTATACCTACTTTGCGTAAGCAAATTATTATGTGTTTAGGAGTTGGTCTCCTCGTTTGTTGTCTTGCAGGGATTCTCTGAATCTCTTGTGTTTGAATGGTCACATCACTGATGAGATAGGGGAAGTTTTCTTGGATAATTTCATGGAATGTTTGTTCCAGGGTAGTCTCTGTCTCTCTACCTGCCTCAGGGATTCCAATTAATCTTATGTTCGGCCTCTTGAAATAATTGTTCATCTCTTGAAGGTTTTGGTCTGTCTTTTAATGCTTCTTTTCTATGTTTTTAACAGTTTGGATTAGTCCCATATTTTGATCCTCAAGCTCTCAGATTTTCTCTTCTGCTTGGTTAATTCTGCTTTCCATGCTTATCGATTTATTATTTATTTCATTTACTGTATGCTTAATTGCTGTTATCTCAGTTATCAACTCCTTCACTCTTTCCTCTTGTCTCTCCTCAATTCTATTTACTTTCTCTATTCATATCTTGATTTCTGAGTTTGTAGTTTGAGACCAGTCATTCTGGGAGCTCTTTATTGTTTGTGTTCTCAAGTCTGTACTCTCAGTGGTTGACCTCCCAAGGATCTGTGTGATACCCAAATTCTTCCTTTGGTTTTTCTTCATTTGTGTAGATTTTCCTCCTCCGCCCCCCACCCCCTTTCTTTTTACCTCTTCTTCAATTCTGTTGTTCAGAGATGAGGGGATAACTTTTATTTCTGTTTGCTCAATCTCCTATTCTTCCTTATGTAGACCTTTTGGCTTTGTTTAATTTTGAAGATGGACTGTGGGTGGAGGGCTTTAATTTTTGCAGTTTTGAGATTTAATTGAAGGAGGAGCTGTCATTCAGAAGCTATCTGCAGATTCCGGTATCTGCTGACAGGTGTGTGGGCCCCTGGAACCCACTTCCCACTGCCTTACAATCTATCCATGCAGTGGGGGTATAGGTTTCCCCTTGAAAGCAAAATGAAGTAAGAAAAAGAAAAAGAATGGGAAAAGGCAGGAGGAAGACAAGAGGAAGGTGGTGAGGAAGACAAGAGGACAGTGGAGAGAGAGAAGAAGAGGGAAAACAGACAGGCATGCCAACTAGCAAATGAAAAGAGACACAAAGACAGAAAAGATTTAAAAAAAAATACAGACAATCATACAAAAACACAAACCAACAAAAGCCCCCCTGTTGATATACTCTCCCTCAAAATACCCATACACAAACAGGAAGTCTTAAAAAAAACAGCCTTTAAATAACAGACACAAAGCAAGTATGAAAATGTAATTGAAAACAAAGAAAGAGAGAAAAGGAAAAAAACTAAAACAAAAAACAAACCAAAACAAACAAGACAAAAAAACAAAAACAAAACTCACTCTGTGGTCCTTCCTGTAACCTCAACTTCCTTTCAGTTCTGGTCTCCAGCATCCCACCACCCTGTTCTCAGCACAAGATGATAGATTTGCTCCCATCATTCATCAGATGCCCCACAGACTCCAGTGGTAGAAGGGTAGATCAGATCTGGACTCACCTGGCTTGCCCCTGCTGTAAGTCTCCCACTCAGATCTGACGTGTCTGTGCCTGTTCCAGAGTGAGGGAGGGGCACCTGTCTCTCCAAGTTTGATGAAGAAATAACCTCTAGGTTGGAGGCTGGGCAGAGAGCTGGGCCAGACAATGCAGGTCTCTGCCTGGTCCCAGGATGGAGAAAATGGCTCCAGCTGGCGTTTCCTCACTGGTGGCAGGGTAGCTTTCCTCTGTCCTCTCTATGGATCCTGGGTATCGTGCCACTCTGCTGTCACAGGTGATGATGTGGACCGGGTGACAGGTGGTGAAGATCAGCTGCTTTCCACTGCCTCTTCTCAGGAAAGCCCCAAGAACAGCAGATTATCCTGCCTGCTAGGGGCTCCAATCTCAGGGCAGTGGGGGGTTGCATTCACTTCCAGAGGAGAACCCAGGGTGCACGAACCTGAGTCTTCCTTCAGACGGACTTTCACTCACCCACCAGCACACACCCACTCATGCAGAGAGTCTTCATGGACACTCATTTCTGCAGAGACTCTCACAGTCTGACCTATTCCATGGCCATCTTGCCAGAAATCCAATGCTTGACTCTTATGGAAACACTGTGAACTTCATGGGTGGTCATTTAACTTTACCATACTAATTAAATGGGAAAGTCAATAGGTTTGAAGGATTTGTGTACAATGATAGCAATAACATTCACTTATTCATCCACTCAAAAGTTACTGAGTGCTTTACTCTGTCCTGAGCACTGTTTCAGGTGCTGGGGAGATACAGTGGTGAATAACACAAAGTCCTGACTCTCATGAAATGTGCCTTGTCATGGAAGAAGACAGACAATAAACTAATGAGTGTATGCTTGTTTTTCAGCGGTGTTAGATGTTGTAAAGATAAATAATGAAAGGAATGGGAAAAGAGTGAACACGGCAAAGGATGCCATTTTGAGGTGATTAGGGATGAGTAGATGAGTAAATACTAGAGAAAGGTCTGAAGAAAGGGTGGGAGAGAGACCTGGAGATATCTGAGGAAGAACATTTCTGTAGCAGGAATAGAGTGCAAAGGCCATGAGGCATAGCTGTGATAGGTGGGCTGGAAGAATAGCTAGGAGGCCAGAGTTGCTGGAGCCAGGGAGAAGGAAGCAAATGGTTGGAGCTGAGGTCAGGCACCTAAGGGCCAGGGGATAGATCACAGAGGTCTTGAGACTCCATAAAGGCCTTGGATTTACATCGTGTGAGAAGGAAGTCATGAAGGCAGACGCAAATATGATCTGTTTTAGGTTTTTGAAAAGTTGCTCTGGCCGCCGTGTGGAGTACAGGATGCAGGATAGAAGTCAGGAGACTTGTTAGTCCAGATAAGAGGTACTGATGACTGAGATTGGGAAGACAGCAGTGGGAGCATGAGAAGTGGTCAGAGGTAGGGAAGATTTTGAAGCGAGCATTTGTCTGGATTTAGACACTGGATTTAGATTCAGCCTTGGCTGAATTGGATTTAAAGTGTGAGAAGAATCATCAAGGAGGTCTCCAGGTGTTCAGTTAGAGGAACTGGAACAATGGATTCACCATCTACTGGGATGGAGAACACGTTGAATGCTGGGATAACAAAGAACTTGGTTTTGGAGGTTGCCTTGAAGTGCATATTAGTTATCCACATAGACACATCTATTCACATAGCTATAGAGAGTTGAGGAAAACAACCTACTAGCACTAATTGTATGATTTTCTGCACAATTACAAAAGGGAGACATATTCCCCATGCCTTTTTGTATCAAGAGTTTGACATTAATATGTTTTTCTTTGGGGCCTCTGCAATTAAACACACGGCTCAAACCACCAGGACTGGGGTCCTCAATGAGGAGAGGACGGGGATTAACTACACAACTGCAGTGATGTGTAATAGATAGCAGAGCCACAGGAGCTCTTGCAAATTAGACACATCCAGGTGACACTGACAGAATTTGAAAGTAGGAGAGGGAGGAGGAGGGTGGCCAGGTGTATTTGGAAAAAATTCCCCAGGCAATACTGATCATATTCCTCTCTCTTGACATTTTTCTGTGAACATTGCAATGCATTTTCCACATGTTTAAGTTTAGGGTTCTCCTTGGAGAGAAAGCTTGCCATGTGTTTAGAGCAAACACAGTCTTTGCTGGGAATGGGAAATACACAGACCAGAAGACTCGGTATCACAAGTCTGAGGTTCGAGGCCCACTTTGTCATTCACTTGAGCTATAACCCCCAGATAGTTCCTCCCTCAGTCCCCAGGCTCATCTTTGAATTGGGACTTTGTTCTGACTCCCAGAGCCCAGGAGGACTGTGAGAAGTGATAGCTGAAGAAGCTTCTTGGAAATTGGAGAATACTGTGTAAGAGCTTTGTTGCTATTCACCTACCCTCTTTTGTCAGACACATTTTTGTAAAAGTCAATTTTTCTGCTGTTACTCTCCACCTTTCCTGATGCATGTGCAATGGTTAATTTTACCCGTTGGGGGTAATTAATCCCAAAGATAAATTATTCTGCCTACATTAAGGGCTCCCCAGATCTGGCCCCATCCTACCTCTCTCAGCATATTCTTGCATTTCAGTTAGGTGCATATCCAGGTGTGCTATGCCAATCAAATATAAGCTTCACACAGGCGGGACCTTGTGTCTGTTTAATTCACCAATTTATCCCATTGTCTACTACAGTGCCTGGCTGGTAGCAGGTATTCAACAAATAACATGCTGTGAAGAAATGGAGTGCCATCTTCAGTAACTGTTTTTTGTTTTTTGGGGGTTTTTTTTGAGTCGGAGTCTCACTCTGTCACCCAGGCTGGGGTGTCATGGCACGCTCATGGCCACCCCAGCGTCGATCTGCTGGGCTCTGGTGACCCTTCTGCCTCAGCCATCCAAGTAGCCGGCACTATAGGTGCACACTACCATGCCCAGCTAATTTTTTGATTTATCATAGAGTCTCAAACTCATGGGCTCAGGCAATCCACTCACCTAGGTCTCCCAAAGTGCTGGGATTACAGGCTGAGCCACCAAGCCCAGCCAGCTTTCTAATACCGTTCCTACATGCAATGGCAGCTCTACTCTTTTAGGGGCTTGGTTCCAGGCTCTTTATGAGATCTCCCTGATGTTCTCACTTGTGAGAATGACAAGGAAGTCATGGACTAGAGTAGAAGAGGAGGAACAATAACTTGGGAACAGTTATTCAGCCACCATTGGTGGATCAAGTATGTGCCAATCCACCTGGCCCATAGGTGGTCCAGGTAACAGAAGAACCAAATTCTGTGAAATATTTATTTGTTTATTTGTTTTAAGTGAGAAAGCAGGATTTATTGAGAGGACAGTGTATTTTATTTTATTTTATTTTATTTTATTTTATTTTATTTTTTTGAGTTAGAGTCTCACTCTGTTGCCCGGGCTGGAGGGCAGTGGCACACTCCCACCCACCGCAGCCTCGACCTGCTGGGCTCCAGTGATCCTTCCGCCTCAGCCTTCCAAGTAGCTGGAACTACAGGCGCGTGCTACCACGCCTGGCTAATTTTTTGATTTATGGTAGAGATGAGGTTTCGCCAAGTTGCCCAGGCGTGTCTCGAACCCGCGGGCTCAGGCAATCCACTCACCTCAGCCTCCCAAGGCGTGAGATTACAGGCTGAGCCACTGAGCCTGGCTGGACAGTGTATTTTAAAGAGATTTATTCTGAGCCAGGATGAATGACCCTGGCCCAGGAAACAGCCTCAAGAGGTCCTGAGAAAGTCTTAGGAGTGCCTGAGGTGGTTGTGTTATAGCTTGGATTTATATACTTTAGGAAAATAGGAGTTACAAACAAAGACAAATCAATACATGGAAGGTATATACTGGTTCGGCCCAAAAAAGGAGGAAGTCTCAAAACAGGGACTTACAAGTTAGAGAGTGGGTTTTAGGGATTCTTTAGTTGAAGGTTGGTGGAGAGAGTTAAGCTATTGTCTAAAGACTTGAAGTCAGTAGGAAGGAATGCTTTGATTAAGACAGTGGTTGTGGAAGCCAAGGCCCTTGTTATGTAGATCAAGCCTTGTAGGTAGCAGTTCCTCAGAGAGAATAGATGATAAGTGTTTCTTTTCAGATCTTAAAGGTGTCAGAGTCTCAGTTAATCTTTCCTAGATGAAGGGAGGAGGGACTCAAAGAGGAAGGCCTGTTTGCCTTAATGGAGATTCTTTGCGGATGCAAATTTTCCCCATGGAAAAAAATGGCTTTGCAGGAGCATTCAAAATATATCAAAGAAATATATTTGAAGGCAAAATATTTGTATTCCCTTAGAGTCTGCTATCTATTATGTGACACTATACCAGAGTCAGGTTAGTTAGAAAATTCATTTAATGAGATTTTATGGTTTGTAGGGTGTGACATAGTCCTTTCTTTGCATGGTCTTAGGATTTGGTTATAATTTGGTATCTTATTGCCCATAAAGAGTCTGTTTTGTGCCTTAAAATCTCTGTTTTAACCTTAATGCTGGTCAGTTGTGTCTAAACTCCAAAAGGGGGTGGGTATAATGAAGCATGTCCAATCTACCCTCCCTTGATGACCGAAACTCCATTTTTAAGGTTTCTCTGTAGTCCCCTTGGTCAAGAGGGGACCCAGTCAGTTTTTTTAGGGGAGTCTAGGATTTTATTTTTGGTTTACAATCCCTGAGAGGTTGACAAGGTCGTAGTGTCCAGACTCAGAGTGACAAGTAGCAGGTAAATATTTCATGAAGTCAGAGAGTGCCTGTGAAGCCAACAAGGAGTAACTGACATTTGTGCCATCAAAGGGGCCCTGGGAGGTGATACCTGGGGATCTGGGATGGCCGTTGTCATGGAGGAGATCTGACAGCCAAGTTTCAGGGACAATTTAGTTCAGGGGCAGAACAAGGCAGAGACCCCATCCCAGAGAGGCTAGGATGAGATTTCCATCAAGAGAAGACTATGTATAGAGAAAACTCAGAATTGAACTGGGTGTGGTGACTCACACCTATAATCCCAGTGCTTTGGGAGGCTGATGCAGAAGAATTGCTTGAGGCTGGGAGTTTGAGATCAGCCTACACAACAGAGCAAGACCCCATCTCTATTTAAAAAAAAAAAAACCTTAAAAAATTTTGTTTTTAAAGAATGAGAGCCGGGCTTGGTGGCTCAGCCTGTAATCCCACGCCTTTGGGAGGCTGAGGTGAGTGGATTGTCTGAGCCCGCAGTGTAAGACCCACCTGGGCAGCGAGACCTCATCTCTACAATAAATCAAAAAATCAGCCAGGCGTGGTAGCGCGCGCCTATAATTCCGGCTACTCGGAAGGCTGAGGCAGAAGGATCACTGGAGCCCAGCAGGTGAGGCTGCGGTGGCCGGGAGCGGCCACTGCACTCCAGTCTGGGTGACCGAGTGAGACTCCAACTCAAAAAAAAAAAAAAGAATGAGAATACTCAGAATAGTAACAGGAACCATTGCCAAGAGCCTGCCTGAGCCAGGCACCTCATCTCAGTTCTCTTTATGGCTTTAAACTATAGGGAGAAAAAATAATTTTCTCCTCCACCCTTCATGAATTGTTAACTGGGACTTCTTGTAACAAAATACAGATTAATGAGAGAAAAACAGAAGTTTAAAAATGTATATCTCACATATTAATGAGAGAAAGTCTCTACTGCAGATTTTAAAGAGTTATCTTAGAAATCAGGTTTAAATACCATTGTTCTCTGAAACAAAGAGACAAAAGAGCAGGGGAAAGCCCAGTTAAGATGAAAAAGGCCAGAAAAATCATCTGAAACAAAGGTAAGGTTTCTTTGTAGTTCTAAGTTCATGCCTCCGTTAATTGAGTCTCTTGTGATTTAGTCATTCTTCTCTTCCTGGGACAGAGAGAAACCCTTACACATGAAGATTTCCCTTATAGATGAAAATTTGTGTTACTAAAGGGTAAGAATTTCAGAACTTCTTTGCATCTGCAGTTTCTCAAAATAAACAGCTCAAAATAATCCTTATGACAAAGATGCATATTTGGTGGTAGCATATTCTGGTCTCCTAACAGTCATGTCTTTGGGTGGCATGTCCTGGGCGCCCTCACAACTATCCAGGATTGTTATTCACCTGATGAAACTAAGGCTCAGAGAGGCTAAGTGGCTGGCATAAGAGCACGTTGCCTGTAAGTTGTATACCCGAGTACTTGTTCACAGGTTGTCCAGCCCCAAAGCAAAGTGCTCTCTCCTCTGTATCATGAGGCCCCCAGGAACCAGCCTCCACCAAAAGGAGCCAATGTAGAGGTATAGTTATAAGAACTGAAGCCCCGTTGGTAACTAAGGTCACAAAGTCAGAGCAGAATAGAAGCCAATTTTATTTCTTGCTGCATCACCTGAAATTCCCCACCAAGGACTACTATGCACAGGTGTGGCCCAGAGCCTGAAAAGGGGGTCAAGGTACAGCTGAGCAGCAAATTGCAAGGTGCTAGGGGACTAGGTAAGTGGCTCTTGGTGACATTCTTCTTCTAGCCAGAATTCTCACTCTGCACCCTGGGCTGTTCTATGACATTGTCAGGCGTGTGAGGCCAGGTTTCCCAGGGGGATATGAGGACTTCGTGTTCAGCTTGGTTCCTGTAGTACATGGCAAAACCTGCATGTTTGTATCAAGTGATGCTCCATTGCTTGTTTCTTTAGTCTGCAACCTGTGGCATCCCACATCTCAGGAAGCTCTCCAGATCTGAAGAGAGTCCTCTGGCGTGGTGGTGAGATTTTTTTTTTAAGTTAGAAACAACTTTATTTTAGTGCATTTTATCACCTTTAAACCCTTTGGGGGAAGGTCCAATGTACATTGACATGGAAACCTCTCAGTGCCACTGGCAGAAACTCACTGTTTTCCCACTTTAAGCTCCTCATTTCTGAAAGGAAAAATGATGCTGCCTCTCCCAGGACCTCAGATGCTCTGGTCTCTTCCACGTGCCCATTAACTCCTCAAAAGCAACATGTACATGCACACAGGTGACCACAACAGGGAAAACCTTCGAGACAATGGCAAAAGTCCTACAAACAGCTGTTTCCACAAGGGCTGGCGGTGTTGGGGGAGGGAGAGGAGTGGTGTTTCTAAGATAGCACTTCCTTGGCAGAAACAGTTCAGGTGATTCAACCTCTGAGAAGCCTCAGAGAAGTCCTGGGAAATCAGCTGCCACTGTTGCTGTAAAACTAGCTCTTTTCAGTCTCACTGGCAGCAGCCTTATATAATGTCAGGAAAAGGCAGATTATTCACCTTGTTAATACTTTGGCATCTCAATCCCCATCCCAATCCCACTTCGGTGGCTGTAGCAACCATTTTTGGAGGAAGCCAGGTCTTAATTTTTTGAATCTGCGGAACTTTGGAAAGGGCTGGTAACTGGCCAGGATTACACAGCAGGTAGAAGAGCATTTAAACCCGGGTTGGTCTGGCTTCGAAGGCTCTTGACCCCAATTCCTGGCTTTTGGGTTACTAGGAAGTTCTGTTGTTCGGCCATCCTTGGTGTGGACACCAATATTGAGGACTGAGCACACTCTGCTTGCTCAATGGGACCAGAATGAGCCGGATTTTGGAGTGAGACTTTCTTAAAATGAGGACAAGGTCAGAGGGCAGGGGGCAAGAGGCCAGAGGAGGAAGAGATATATGGTGGAGGCTGGTGACAGCACTGGAGAACATCTGCATGACATGTATTTTTTCAGCCCCTTTAAAGGTTTTCAAAAGGATCTTTGTTTATAACCCACTATCTCTCAGTCTCATAGCTCCAAGCAATAATTCCTACATCACTTTGGTAAGGGAGAAACAAGTAACTGTAAGCCCATTCATATCTATGCCAGACAGACAGAAAGAGATGCAATATATTGCTTTGCAATATGAATGGCATCTGTGACATTGGCATTTTGGTTTTGTGTTTGTTTGTTTACTTGGCATATTGTTTTTAATTATTTTTGAAACTTAAAAACGCAAATCTATAAACAAGCTGCTGTTTTTGACTTGGTTATTTTCATTGGCTTATGGTCATACCCGCTTGACCAGCATTAGAGAAAAATTAGAGCAACCTAAATTTTGAAAAATAGAGTTAACTTGATAATTATTACAAATATTCATGTGTTTAAAATATTACGGTTATTTGATTATTGAGATGATTTTTGTGATACATTTTTAATAACATTGATGCCAGGTGGAGTGCGGAACAAAACTCGTGGATTCTTTGGCTCATTCCTAAAATGTATTTTAGAGTGGCCAGCAAAGTTTTAAGACAAAGTTTATTAGAGAAAGAAGAGAGGAAAGAAAGGGAGACATGCTAGAGCTGGTAAGGGTGAGAGAAACCACGGCTTTTGCCTTTTACAATAGGCCTGATATACCTTCACAATTATAGACTTGCTGAAGAGAGTGGAGGCCAGGTAGCTGCCACTCTGGAGATTGACATCTCTCTGCTCTTCTGATGGGAGGAGAGAAGGGGAGAGGTGGTCTTTCCTGACCACATCGTCTTTTGTCTTTTACAGGAGACCTGCCAGACCTTTCCTTTTTTCTTTTTAGGATTTTAAATTTCTTGTCGCTATTTCGTTTTTTCTTTTTTGCAATATTTTTTATTTTAAAGCATGAGGTACAAGTCAGAACTGGGTACTTAAGTGGTCTAGGTACAGGTGAAGTTTGGGCCTCCCATTGGACCTCACTTCACCTGGATTAGGATCAGGCACCCTTATTGATTGCATGTGTCCCCTACCCTCTCCAACAATGTCCCACTACTGCTAATCCCTTTCTTATAATATTATGATAGGGGTTCAGGGTCCACTTATGAGTGAGAACATGTGGTACTCAGTTCTTTGTTTCTGTGATAGATCATTGAGTATGATAGACTCCAAATCCTTCCAAGTTGCTGTGAAGTCCAGAGTTTTTGCCTTATTTATGGCTGCATAATATTCCATCATGTATATGTACCACATTTTTTTTTTTTTGAATTGGAGTCTCACTCTGTCGCCCAGACTGGAGTGCAGTGGCCACTGCCAGCCATCGCAGCTGTGACCTGCTGGGCTCCAGTGATCCTTCCGCCTCAGCCTTCCAAGTAGCTGTAACTACAGACGCGTGCTACCACGCCCAGTTAATTTTTTATTTATTGTAGAGATGAGGTCTTGCCAAGTTGCCCAGGCGGGTCTCGAACCCGCGGGCTCAGGCAATCCATTCACCTCAGCTTCCCAAAGCGCGGGATTACAGACTGAGCCACCGAGCCCGGCTGTACCACATTTTTTTAACCCAGTCCAGTTTTGATGGGCAGCACAGTTGGTTCCATATTCTCACTATTGTGAATAATGCTGCAATAAATATGAGTGTGCAGGTATCTTTTTTGTGGACTGATTTGCATTCCTTCAGATATATTCCCAGAAGGGAGATTGGTAGGTTGTATGGAAGGTCAATTTCTAGTTCTTGCAGGAATTGCCACACTGTTTTCCATAGAGGTTGAACTAGTTTGCATACCCACCCACAGTGTAGAAACGTTCCCTTTTCTCTGCATCCTTGCCAGTATCTGTTGTTTCTTTTATAAATTTGTTTTTCTTACTGGAGTTAGATGATCTCTCAATGTGGTTTTGGTTTGCATTTCGCTGATGCATTTTTTCATGGGTTTGTTGGCTGCTCTATATGTCTTCTTTTTTTTTTTTTTTTTTTTTTTGACTTGGAGTCTCACTCTGTCGCCCAGACTGGAGTGTAGTGGCCACTCCCGGCCACTGCAACCTCAACCTGCTGGGCTCCGGCAATCCTTCTGCTTCAGCCTTCCAAGTAGCTGGAACTACAGGCACACACTACCATGCCCAGCTAGTTTTTTGATTTATTGTAGAGATGAGGTCTCACCAAGTTGCCCAGGCGGGTCTTGAACCCACGGGCTCAGGCAATCCACTCACCTCAGCCTCCCAAGGCGCGGGATATATGTCTTCTTTTGAGAAGTGTCTATTCATGTCTTTGGCCCACTTTTTGATGGAGCTGTTTTGTTGTTGTTGTTGTTGTTGTTGTTTTCTTTTGGCATGTTTGAGTTCCTTGTAGACCCTGGATATTAGGCCTTTGTCAGATATACAGTTGGCAAATATTTTTTCCCATTCTGTGGACTGTCTCCCTGCTCTTTTGATAGTTCCTTCAGCTTTGCAGAAGTTTTTCAGTTTAATGAAGTCCCACTTGTCTATCTTATCTCTTATGGCATGGGCATTTAAGGTTTTGATCAGGAATTGGTTTCCTATTCCAATTTCCTGCGTTTTCTAAGGTTCTTATAGTTTGAGATTTTATATTTAGTTCTTTGATCCATTTAGAGTTGATTTTTGTATATGGTGGTAGGTAGGGGTCCTGTTTCATTCTTTTGCATGTGGTCAGCCAGTTTTCCCAGCACCATTTACTGAATATGTTCTCCTCTCCCCAGTGGTTGTTGATAGAGGCTTTGTTGAAAATGAGTTTGTTGAGAAATTGTGATTTTGCTTCCAGAACCTCTATCCTGTTCCATTGGTCTATATGCCTGTTCTTGAACCAATATCAAGGTGTTTAAAGTCTTGAAGTGTGATACCTCCCACTTTGTTTCCTTTGCTGAGGATTGTTTTGGCTATTCTTGGTCATTTATGTTTCCACATGAATTTCTGTATTGTTGTTTAGGTCTGAGAAGAATGATGATGATAATTTAATGGGTATTGTGTTGAATCTGTAGATTGCCTTGGGTAGGATGGACATCTTAATAATGTTAATTCCTCCGGTCCATAAGTATGGGATATTTTTTCATTTATTGTGTCTTCTTTGATTTCTTTGAGCAGTGTTTTTTAGTTTTTGTTGTAAAGGTCTTTCACTGCCCTGGTCAGGAAGACGCCAAGGTATTTCATGTCTTTGTGTGTGGCTATTGTGAATGGGATTACACTTTTTATTTGATTCTCTGCCTGTTTGTTTGGCATATAAAATGCAACTCTTTGCACATTTATTTTATACCCTGAGACTTTGCCAAAGTCCTTTATCAGTACAAGAAGGTTTTTGATAGATTCCCTTGCCAGATTTTTCCAATTCACAAATTCATGAGCTAAAAGGTGGTTTTATTATCCTTTCTATGACTTTGGTTAGTTAACAGGTAGTATTTGGTCTTCTGCCTTCAACAGGGAACCGGAAAGATTCTTAGTGATTTTTTTTGATTCGGAGTCTCACTCTGTCGCCCAGACTGGAGTGCATTGGCCGCTCCTGGCCACCGCAGCCTCTACCTGCTGGGCTCCGGTAGTCCTTCCGCCTCATCCTTCCAAGTAACTGGAACTACAGGCACGCACTACCATGCCCAGCTATTTTCTTGATTTATTGTAGAGATGAGGGCTCACCAAGTTGCCCAGGTGGGTCTCAAACCCGTGGGCTCAGGCAATACACTCACCTCAGCCTCCCAAGGCACGGGATTACAGGCTGAGCCACTGAGCCCAGCTCTTAGTGATTATTATGCTAAACCATGAGTTGAAAGATTCGGTTGTCCTATTATTATATCTGATGAGGGATTTTTTTTTTTTTAATTTGCTGAGGAGTGGGGTAGGTTGTCCTGCAGAAATGAAATTTTAAAAATGTCTGAATACTTCCTAAAATCTGCCTATGGGAAATTAATCTATCTATGGTTAACCTGTGCTATCTACCCTTCCTCAACATGAAGGAAATTAAGATACAATAATAGTTAAGCATAAAAATACAAAAAATGTATGGTCTCAACTATCTAGCAAAATGTATGAAGAAAAAAGGAAAGAAATATTTGCAGATAACCATTCTGGTAGTCTCTGAGCAGCACAGTTATGGTAGCTTGCTTTGTTTTTGTTTTTTAATTGCGTGTTTTTTTCATTATTGCATTATTTTTACCCCAGAGTCCCCACCTTGAACTTCTCTCGGGTCTTTGGAATTTGCAATGTGGCCCAACTTTTCCTAATGTCCAGGAAAGGTTGTGGCATGTCCTTCTAGTGGTAAGAATGAGGGCCCCTGTTCATGATAAGATGCCCACTCATGAGTGCTCAACTCTGAAGTCAGCAGTGCAGCCATGTACACCTGTGACCTGTGGGGCCAATCTCAAGCTGAAATATGAGTCCTCTTCTCTCCTCTCTCATCCCTAGTGCTCTGACGGCAAACTCAAACTTATTCAAGTCAATTTTGTTTGTCTCAATTCAGGTTTAAGCTCCTTTGTGCCATTCTAAGTTGAGAAATGAGGTCAAATGTGAACTAATGGAAGAAAGCAAGGCAGATGAATCTATTTAGAAATGAACTGTTTGAAGGTCCTTCTTAGCATCTTGAGAGAGCCAGTCATTCAGAGTGCTCTTTGTGGCCTCTGCAGCTCTGCTCCTTGCCGAGTCCATTCCCCTTCTCTGTCCTGCACTGCTCAAGTCTAACCTGTGTCTTCAAGGCACTTAACATGCAGTTGTTGTAGAACTACTTCAAGGTGACCATACCTCCTCTTTGCAGCTTTTTGTGACAACCACCAATTAGAGATAGTGATGACTTCTCCTTAAGTGCTTGCTTGCTGGTCAAAACAAGACTGAGCTGATGTTTACCAAAATATAACTGCCTGGGTCCACCCAGCCTTCTGAATTAGAATCTGCAGGAAGGAGACCTTTGTTTTATTTTAAATCTTATTTTAATCTCATGCATCCAGCTTCTTCTGCCCCAGTTGCATTGACCTGAGAACAGGGATCCTATTCTGAACAGCAGATAGCCCAAAGCTGTACAAAGTGTAGGTATTTAATGGATCATTATTCAACTGAATTGAATTACATATAATCAGAGCAAGGGCACGTTTTGGACCTTGAATTAGAGTCCTTACCAAAATGCCACAATTTCTTTTGTTTGTTTGTTTGTAGCACCTAATCAGCAGATGGAAATGAGTTGATTATGGAGGTAGTTTTTTATCATCTTTCAGATTGTTTTGTATCCTGCAAAGCAGACACTACATGGAACATGTCACCTGCTGATGTGTGTGGCCGTTATTCTCTAAGGATAGTGCTCAGAGGGGTAGTCAAAAAGAGGGATGGTTCAGGTACATTTAGAGGGAGCCATTCTCCAAGGTGGTTTGCAGGGACTTCCAGTCACTAGTCACTAGTCACAGCAAGAGTCCTTCATGGTTCCTCTTCTCCTATGTTGAAATGAACATTGCTGCCCAGATTTTAAGCTCCCAAGAGTAAGACAAATAACTGCCTTGGGTTTAGCTCTAAATACCCTTCTTCAGTGTATTTATAATATGTCACTTTAAACACACATACAGTGGAGTCACTATAAAACAATGCCATAATTTTCTAAAAACCTAAATTGGACAGGACTTAGAGTAGGTGTCTTGGTACCTTTATAGTATGGTTGGGCGTCCATCTTTCTCCCTGCAGAAATAATCCAAATAATCCAACCTGCTCCCTTCCTGCATTTGTGTTTTCTTAATAATCTTATTTTGGCAGCCAAGTATGTCAAACTCCATAGAATGTTTTGGGTTATTAATTTTCCACCCAAGCATGTGCTGACTTTCCAGGGCAGAAGCCATCGTTTATATTACAGTTCATTGTCCTGTGTTTGGGATATGAATTTTTGAATTTTGTTGACTGGGTGAATAAATAAATGAAGACTGGCTGGGAAATGCACACTTGGCAGGATACAGCCCTCCTGCCATGTGATTCTTCCTACCTTCGGGTAATACTAATAAAGCAGTAGTAATATGCCAGCCCTGACTGTGAATCATAATTTAGGCACTGACATGGAGCACTTGGTCTTCTGATGACTAGTGGGGATGAGACTTATTTCTTTTGAAGAGCACAGCCAAAGACTTGGAATATGCAGGCCTTTAAGACTCATTAGCTTGTACCTGCGTCTCTTGCTTCCTCAGAACTAATGTTTCCTCTTGGAAAAACCCAAATTTTTTTCATTTTCTCATTTTCCTTTTAATACCTCTGTCTCTCGGGGGCTCTGTGGAAAAGCCTAATGAGCAGTTTGAATGGCAACCTGGGTCCCTCATTGTGATGAGCCAGTCTTCCTCGCTACCACTGCCCACAAGGCGAGGGCTGTGTCTGCTGCTCCCACATCACAGCTATTATTCTCTGCAAAGATATGACACTTAAATCTCTGAAGTCTTCTGCATGCAAGGTAAAACTTAGAGCCCCAAATGGAAGAAAAAAAAAATTCTAAAATATCCAGATCATTGAGACTTCTGAGTCTCTATTAGTCTCCATGTAGGCGGCTTGTCTTATAACCAGTAGACATGACAGTGAGTGCCCTTGAATATATTACCATATCATTGAGACCTGGGATGTCTAGGCATCATCTGATGAGTGAAAAATGTCTTAGTGAGGTGATAATCATCTCCTTTTCCCCCGTTGATTGCTACAGAAAGTCAAGAAGATAACATCAATTAAACTGTGTTCTCCTCGAGTTTAATGTAAACCTGCATCATACTAATGCAGCAAAGAGGACGGGAATTGGAGGGAGGAGCAGTGCGGCTTGTGTTCCTGGCAGCAACTGCATCTTTTGTGTATCAAAGACAAGCTCAGGTGATGGTCACAGGCATTCAAGCAAAAGAGCTGAACTGCACAAAAGCCATTCCTTTTCCTTAGTCTGTAAAGTTGAGGAATTCTGTCTAAAGCCCAATTGCAGACTATAGCTTTTATCCATGAGTTCAAAGGTTCCAAGCTTAGTCCTCAGTGCAACTGGGACAAAGACTTTTAAAAGGGTTCCAGGCTGCCTCAATTGTTTGTCTCTTCACTTTAGTTCTGAAAAATCACAAAGGTTAGTTGGTGTGAGAAATGTCAAAAAGGACTTTCTGTTAAATGTGTTAAAGAATTTCAGCAGTGTCATGGAACACGTGTTTAAGAGGTCATAACTGAGTGTTTTCTTTCTTTTAATGTTCTTTTTGGACCAAGAAAAACTTTGTACTGAGGTGATTCCTGCACACCCCCAACCTACCGTCACAGAATCCTAGTGATAATTTCTCCAATGCTATTAGAATTGAGTAACAAATCCCATGCTTTGTTTTCAAAATAGAATTGTTCCTTCCTTTTGCCATTTCATGAATAATTGATAATAAAGCAATATCACCCATCCAGGTCACCTGATTTGCTGGTTTTGACTATGGGGACATTGTGGTGCTATTGGGATTTTTCCCCATGGAGCTGTCACACCATTAGACACGTGTCCATTGAGTGATGGCTCACTTAAAAAGCAATGTTCTGTAATCTCAGCACTTTGGGAGGCCAAGGCAAGTGTATTGCCTGAGCCCGTGGGTTCAAGACCAGCCTAGACAACTTGGCAAGACCTCATCTCTACCAAAAAAAAATTAGCCGGACATGGTAGCACATGCCTGGCTACTTGGAAGGCTGAGGTGGAAGGATTGCTGGAGCCCAGCAGCTCAACGCTGGGATGGCGGTGAGCATGCCACTGCACTCCAGCCTGGGTGATGGAGTGAGACTCCAACTCAAGAAAAAAAGAGCAATGCTTTGTCTTTGCTTTTCTGTCATTTCTTCTATCTATGTTAAGAGCTTGGTGGAGACATGGTGAATTATTTTTTCTTCTTATCTTTCAGATGTCCCATTTTATCCCAAATCACTACAGATAAACCTAATTTTAAAAATAGCACCAGTTCTTCATTACTTCCTTTTTCTCCTAAAAGACATCTCTTGATGCAAGCCATCTCTGCTGGTCCTCCTGTAACAGCCTGGCACTGAGATGGCACAGCCTGGTGTAGCCAAGGTAAGTGGCGGCAGAATCAGAACTGAGTAACACAGGCTAGAAATATCACAGGAGTGGGCACAGGGGATGAGAAGGAAAGAACTTGAAAAGGAACTTGTTACCTGTGACCCCCTGTGGGATGTAAACTGGCTTTGTTTCCTTTCAAGGCAGTAAGAGAGATAGGTATGAAACATAGAAAGAGACACCAGATGCCTTGATATTGCCAACTGCTATTTATATTATACACTTCATCATTGCTCTAAAGTTGCCTCCCAAAAATAGTCTCAGGTGTTAACACTGAATTCATACCAGACATGTCTGTGTTCATCAGAGCATTTTGATCACAAAAGGAAGGTGCTGAGGCTGCTGCCAGTTCAGCCCCACGTGTACTGATGACGAGCATCACAGTTTGTGTTCCCAATGACTGGCACCCTTGCTAGAGTTGCGGCCTAAGATAGGGCCTTTCTTTTTTTTTTT